>NC_090925.1:641640405-641854344 GCF_040938575.1 Ambystoma mexicanum
CCCTTGCACTTCTATTGTCGCACTTGCACGATCTGAATGGCACAAGGCCTAGTAAGATCGTTTGTCTTGTCCTCCCTATATTTTCCCTTGCTTGTCTTGTGGTGCCTAGAAACACTTGTGTACAGGCGCCTTATAAATGACATATCATATCACATCACATCACATGAGCTTGCAACGTAAATGTCATGTTCCTCTCCAATACCTTTGTGGGCCATGACAGGTCAGCAATGGGACAGTCATTCTTTAAGATAGATGGACCAAAAAAAGGTTGTTGTTGCGTTTTTGTAACAAAGGAGTTCTGAAGCACTTTTTCAAACATGTGCGTACAATCCATTGATGAAAATCGAGATTGATAAAATTATACATTTTGGTGGCCTGGATAGCCATTCATTTGGAAACTCCCAAAGACAGGGGGATATCTTCTAGTAGATAAGCGGGTTTCAATGTCCTTTTGCATTCTTGTTAGCAGTCTTTGTCAGAGGCAGGAGCCATGTGCATGTCAGCAGAATTGCAAGTGGGCCAGTGACAGGGTAGCGAAGCAGGACTGCCAAAACCTTAAGTCTCATGAAACTGCAGCAGGTGAGTTTTGGAAGAGTGCCCACAAGATACTAGAATGGGGATCACAAGGCAGCATGTCTGTTTAAAGTACTCTCACTCATCTTTTTGGTAAAGCCTCTCGAGCTGGCCGATTTACTCACCATCTGAAGGCCAGAACACCATCAGAAGCCACAAAGTTGGCAGGATGGAAACATAGAAATGCAAGAGATCAAAATGGGAATCAGGCTTTTTTTTCTGCTATGAACCGTTTCTGGGGGGAAAAAAGTGACAAATGCAGACAAATCTGTCTTCCATCCTACACTACAGGAAAGACCTGAAAACCCAACTCTCCAAACACCATCTGAACAATCACTTATCACTCCAAACAAGCCTAATAAATCTCCAGTGTCATTTTAAAGCCTATTCCAGGGTGGCTTTGTTGCCACAATTCCCATCAGAATTCGAATGATAGGACTCAAGTTACAATAGAAAATGTGACACCACCGCAGCCCCTTGGATTGACTTGTCAGCCCCAGCGGACATAAGTGCAGCTATTCAAAAATTAAATGCGTCAAGAGCCCCAGGCCCGGACGGCCTGACGAACATAGACCTAAAGAAACATCTCACTGAATGGGCCACCTTCATTGGCATTCTGTTTGAGCATTGTAGATCCACCAGAACGATCCCAACATCATGGTGCAAAGCAACCATCATTCCAATTTTCAAACAAGGAAGCAGGAAAGCCCCCGCAAACTATCGTCCAATTGCCCTATTGGACATCATGGGCAAACTCTTTGCGACTCTTCTTTTGGACCACTTCAACCGATGGGCGAAAATGGCTCCCTGCTGCGATCCTTTCCAACTAGGCTTCAAGAAAAATGGCGGTACTGCACTGAACATCCTTATACTTACCATCTTGAAAGCCAAAATAAAACAAGGTTCCCCCACAGTCTACGTGGCGTTTATCGACCTCTCAGAGGCCTTCGACAAAGTCGAGAGGCCAAGACTGTGGAGAAAGCTGGAAAATTGGAATTGCCCGAACGATGTCCTACAACCAATAATAGCCCTTCACACCAACACTACACTCAACGTCCGGCTGAATAGACAAGGAGCACTGTCTAATGAAATCCAAGCACACAGAGGAGTAAAGCAAGGCTGCCCCCTGGCCCCGTCACTGTTTGTGGCTTTTTTGGGGGACTACAAAGACTCGGAAGCCCGGGTCTGCAGCTTTCTGCCGAAGTTTGGTAATTGCACCCTCTCCCGTCTTCTCTACGCTGACGACATGATCTTGTTTGATCAAACTCCGATCGGCCTCCAGCGGCAGCTGGATAACCTGGCAGTCTACATGAGCACCAACAATCTCCAGATCAATCAGACAAAAAACAAAATCATGATCCTCTCTAGATCTGGCCGCCCCCAGAAAAAAACCCGGTCCTGGTCAGTGTGTAAAACCAACATCGAAGTGGTCCCTCACTTCAAATATCTAGGAGTGATCATCGACGGGACTTCGCAGGAACTTAAAATGCAACAACATCTGTGGGCCAAAACCAAACAACTAACTTCCCAACTAAGAGCGATTGATAGAAAGTACGGCAAACTTTTGCGCCGGCCATTAATTTCTATAAGGGGAAAATGGTTCTGGCTCTGACCTACGGCATGGACGCCATGTTTACTGTACCGTCCCAACTATGGAGGACACTGGAGGGCTACATCTGGAAATCCCTCCTAGGCCTACCCACCGCCATTCCAATCGAAGCCATCAGAAGAGAGCCTGGCCTTCTATCGTTATACGCCACTGTCAGCGGGGCCTCACTTGCCCTCTTCAGGAAGACCCTAATCAAAGACGGCTTGCCAATTCTCAACATCATTGGACAGGAACTCGAATCAACGAACTGCAAGGCTGCTCAAAAATGGGTACACCTCCAAAAAACCAAACTGGAGAATCTGCAATGCACACTAAACGACCTGATCACGAACCCGCAAAGAGTCAGCGAAAAACTGAAACTTCAAGACTGGATTAGCACTATCGACAAAGCGGTAGCAACCAAGTTCCTAAACCATCTTCCACCGACTTACAATAAATTGAAAGTCCCCATGACGTACTGTCTGAGATTCCCGGATAAAAAACTATGTTCAACATTTTCTAAAAGCGCGCCTAAACTTGCTCCATACTCGAGAAATCTTAGTGATGATAAGGCTGTCCACCGTCACCACGTGCAGACTGTGCAAAACTCCGGACTCTATTGAGACCATTCGCAACCTTCTCCTAAACTGCCCCGCCTTAACTCAAGTTCGCACAGCTTTTCTCACTCCCCTATGGCTCGACTCGGTTCTGATCGATGAGCAAACATGGTGGTATCGCTTGATATCTGGCGAAAAATCCTGCTGGGCTGCCGTCACGGCCAAAATAATGGAAGCAGCCTTTATCAAAATCAACTCTCTGGCCACCGAACTTCAATGTTCATGCATCTAACAATAGATGATTTCGCCACAGATAAACTTTGAGATAACTATTGCGTTCGACACGCCCTGACTCAGGCTCTATAAACTTTAATCTGTACTCTCTTCAAATGACGCCTTCTTGTAAAAATCATTTGCTGTGATTTTACACAAGTAAATAAAAAAAAAAAAAAAAAAATGTGATGGTAGCTTCTCAGAGATTGTCATGAGACCGAAACATGCTGAGGTAGTAGATTCAGGAATCATGTAACCGTCTGTAAAGTTTGGTGACAGTACCTTTTATAATTCTTGTGTAAAGTGTGAAAACCTGCTAGTCTGACATGCAGTATCTTGCCAACATGGTAGTCAGCTTGATAAATCCCCCATGAGTAGCTTAACCGGAATATATAGAGGGTGTGATGTTTATTTGTAAACTGCACATTTTTGTCATGTAGTGACTTTTTAGGTGAAAAATCTGAAAAGTGTAAATGGTAACTCTGGTGGGTGTATTCGTTCTTTCCAGTATATCAGTTTCAGAAGTCTAAGAGCCTATTGGCAGAGAGGGGTTGACCCTTGAGGAGGAGTGGGCCGTAAGGGGTCCAAAGAAATTTCATGGCTAATAAGTTAACACCTACTGATTTTAATATTTCAGAGGTATGATTTAGGGGTTGAAAAGGGGATGCACAAGCCAGAGAGGGACAGACTTGCCTAAACATCATCTGGTTGAATTACAATAGGAAGGAGGCAGAATTTAACATTGCCAGGACAGCTGCCTAAATATTATGTTGGTGCCACTATTGAAAGCTGGATGGAGATTTAACCGTGCATGGGAGACAGCAATTGAAAAAAGACAAAAGAAGCTGGGATTTTTGCAAGGGGAGCCAAATAAAGGGATGGATGCCGGTGGCTATCTTCCACTAAAGTGCCTGACCAGATCCCTGTGCTTCCCTGAAAGAAGAGCCCTGCTGACTTTCCTGAGCACCAAAAACAGAGATTTCCAATGAAAGTAGCTTGTCCAAACAAAACCAAGTGTGTGTCGGATCTGCTTGTCTTGACAGACTCTTAACATATTTTACTGAATAATGTATTTGACTCCCACATAGATTGACGCAGGAGAAGCTCGGGGGAGTTTCACACCTCTGCCCTCTTTCCTAATGGTAATTCAAATTATAGTAATTTAAAGTAATTAGGCACACCCATTTTCCTTGTCAAACCCAGACTTCCCTAAAGGAAAGGGGTGTCCTTGTCTAAAAGTGAAATTCCTGTCGCCACTCCCCAGAACTGCCCTTTAAGCAGTGGGGTGCTGAGTATAACTGAAGCCTTGGTTTTTGGTGTTGGGTAGATAAGTGCTGTGTTGAATGAAACCAAGTGTAATGTAAATAGCCCTATAGAAGAAAGCTGCTGTATTGCTTTGGGGTGAAGAAGGAGGGTACGCTCAATTCAACATATTCTCAAAGGTCTGTGTGATTTTAACACTGCTAGCATTTTTAAGTGCGCGTGGAAATTAAACATGCAAAGCGCTACATGTCTGAAAATGCTTTTGAACACAGAAAATGGTGCAGTTGTTTTGAATCTAACCCTTATCAAGAAATGCTAGTGCTCATGATCTAGCAATGTTCCAAGGTATTATTTAATTTTGGCATTAAAGGGGTTCGTGGGACAAGAGGGTGGAACTGTTATTTAGCCTGTGTTCCATGGACAAAAGTGACATTCAACAGTATTGTTCCCTATAGTACATTTTTGTATTGAAGCTTTGTTCTGTGCCACAGACAAGGTGGCGTGAGTGTCACGCCCCTTCGGAGACGCTGGGCTTTGTGGCATCGATGGACCATAGGACGGCGGGTGTCAGCCATTTCTACTACCAAGATGGCCGCCGTAACTGGAGTTGCGGGTCTAGCCTCAGCACACCTTGATTTCCCGGAAGTACTGCCTCCCTACCCGAGTGTGGGTATATCAGTCCCGGAGATCAGCACGGAGTTGCGTTGCTACTCCTCATTAACAACGCTACTGTCTCTCCAACTACCTCTTTGTCTTCCGATTTCGCGGACTCCCCCTCCTCATCAACCAAGTTTGCCTTCCGGTCTCATTCCGGACCGTGGTAAGCTTCATCCAAATCCCGTATATCCAATAACCTCCAATCCCGTTTTTCTAAAATTCACAACTTACTATTATCCTCTCCTTCGTACAGTGACAGGCACATCACGCACCGGCATTTCGAACACACTGGCAAGACTCCGCACCATCAAAACAGATCTTAGCTCCGCCTCGATTGCCTCTCAGAGGTTTTCTGAAGATTCTGACTGCCACCATCTTCCCCCCATTGTTCCGGTTTAAGGACGAACGCCCTCCTGACTTCGCCGGAATCCCCGACTGCAACGGAGGACAACACACCGCTACCTTCGGTACAGGGTTTTCTTCCCCAGAGGGTTTCCCTGGGACTTCTTCTTCTACCTGGTTTATCCGGGAGGGGGAAGAGGTACTTGGGAGGCTTTCATTATCTTCTCTCCATTTGGAACAAGAAGAGCTTTCCACTACCGAAAGGGGGTCTGTCAGAGGAAGAGGTAACGGTGAGTCCTTGGGATAACCTGCCAATTGTTTGATTGGATAATGCATATAATTTGTCACATTTATTGATATTTGACAGTTAGCAACGCCTAAAATTAAAGATAAAGAACATCTGAGCAGGTTGTCTCAGGGATTCAGGGTTACTAAGAAACATGGACGCCTCACAACAACAGCAATTAGTCACTGCAGTACAGGCTCTGACAGCTGAAGTGCAGTCTTTAAAACAAGAGAATGCTTACCTCCGACAACAGGCAGGTAGAGTCCCTAGCTGGTCCGAAGTGCCTCCTGGCCCTATCCCAGGAGGTTTATACGATGGTAATCCTCATAAACTCAAGGCTTTTATCGAGGCTTGTACCGTTCAGTTCTCTTTCAAGACAGCCTTTTTTCAAAGCGACCGTGATAAGGTAGGACACATGATTGCAAACTTGACAGGTTCCGCTTTAGCATGGGCCACGCCTCTTGTTACTACCAATAATGTCTTATTAGATTCTTACCCTGCCTTTTTGAATAGTCTTCGAGCCATGTTCAGCCGTCAGGAAATCACGATTTCAGCCCAAGAGCAGTTATTAGATTACAAACAAGGATCTCAAGATCTATTGTCTTATATCACCAATTTCAAGCAGTTAGCAGCTGGTACGTCATGGGCGGACGATGCTCTAATCACAATATTCCGCAGAGGATTAAACGAAGAGCTAAAGGATGAGATCTCCCGAGTACCCAGACCTCCAAATTTGGCAGAGATGATCACCATAGTTATGCAGATGGATTACCGACTGCAAGAAAGAGTGAGGGAACGTCGTCGTGGCCGCTCCGTGAGACCACCTATGACATACCCTCCTAGTTTAGGAAGATCACAAACAGATGAACCTATGCAGATAGGGACTACCAGAGGTCGCCTTACTCCAGAGGGGCGTCATAGACGTCGAGTCAAGGGCCTGTGTATGTATTGTGGTTCCAAAGAACACGCAATTCGAGATTGTCCTCTCATCCCAGCCAAAAGTCAGGGAAACGCCATCTCCCAACCGCCAGGGGAACCGCGGCTAGGGAGTCAGTAAACGGTTCCTCATCTTATATGATACCTTCCCAAGTTACGGAGATCCCCGATCTTACTATGTTGGCCTTACATGTCCAGATCAAATGGGGAGATACAGACCCCATTCCGGTCACGGCCTTAATAGATTGTGGGGCCGCAGGGAACTTTGTTGATACCCTCTGGAAGACCACTCACAATATACCATGTTCAGTTAAGACCTTGGCAATCCCAGTTGAATCCGTGGATGGTAGTCCGTTAACATCAGGTCCCATAAAGGAACAAACTATACCTTTGCGGATGAATATCTCCTCCCATCAAGAATCCATTATCTTTGATGTAATCCGTACAGCCCACTATCCAGTTATTCTAGGACTACCCTGGCTTCGTGCTCATAATCCATATATCAATTGGAAGGCGGGCACTGTTTTTCTGGGATCTGAACATTGTTTGACGCACTGTCTTTCGGACGGAGCGGTTGGGTTTCGTCCCACTATCTCCATTTCGGAAAATCCGGGTTCCATCTCTGTATTGAACCATATCCAGGAATTGCCCTTTGAATACAGACAGTATCAGACAGTGTTCTCCGAATCTCAATATGCTGAACTACCCCCACATCGGAGAGATGACTGTGCCCTGGAACTAGTTCCAGATGCACCGATTCCTTTCGGTCGCATGTATGTCCTATCAGGACGGGAACGGGAGGTTCTTAAAGAATATCTTCAAAAGAATCTTTGCAATGGAGTTATTCAAGAATCCACCTCACCAGCTGGGGCTTCTTTGTTCTTCATCCCAAAGAAAGACTCTACGGAACTCAGACCGTGTATAGATTACCGAGGCTTAAATAAGATCACCATCCCAGATCGCTATCCTATGCCTCTCATCCCAGATATACTAGAAGCCGTTAAAGGAGCTACCATCTTTACAAAACTGGACCTCCGCGGGGCTTATCATCTCATTCGTATACGAGCTGGCGATGAATGGAAGACAGCTTTCCGTACTCCTTTGGGACACTATGAATATAAAGTAATGCCTTTCGGCCTATCCAACGCCCCCGCAGTCTTCCAACGCTTTATGGACCACCTCTTTTCAGACATTCTTCTTCACACAATTGTCTATTTAGATGATATTCTGGTCTTTTCTTCTTCACCATCAGAACACTGTCAGCACGTGAAAGAAGTATTACGGAGACTATTAAACAACCACCTTTATTGCAAACTAGAGAAATGTGAGTTTCACAGAAACCAGGTTGCCTACCTAGGGTACATAATCTCTGCAAATGGGGTATCCATGGACCCTAAAAAAGTTTCCGCTATTACAGATTGGCCTATACCATTCTGCATTAAGGATCTGCAGAGATTTCTGGGGTTTTCCAATTTCTACAGACGTTTCATCCCACACTATTCGCAAGAGATACTTCCGCTGACGACACTTCTTAAAAAGAATGTAAAATTCCTTTGGTCCGGGGAGGCACAAATTGCCTTTGAGAACCTGAAGAAACATTTTCTCACAGGACCCATACTGATTACTCCAGATCAAACCAAGAAGTTCGTTGTGGAATCGGATGCGTCTCATCAGGCCCTTGGGGCCGTTCTGCTTCAAGAAAATGGTCAAGGAATAGAATGCCCTATAGCCTATCTGTAACGCTCACCTGATTCTCGCAGAGGCGCCGGTCTTGACTGGGCGACTACCGTATCTTCAAAGGTGATGTGCAGCACCCGGTTGGCTCTTTGGGCTGGACCTCTGTGCACTGTATGCCTGACGTGTAGAGTAAGATGTCTGCAGATAGAAAATATGGGGGTTAATGAACTGGGGTTATTGGGGTGTCCCTATCTCTTTCCTCTTCTCCTCTCCTGTTGACCCCCAAAGGTTAACGCTCTCACCTTAGGTAAGTGAATGCCGAGCTCTCCATCTGCCTCGGGGCAGGGTGCTGTAACCAGTTTCCTCACTGGATAGGTAGCGCAGGCCTCTTGACTTCAGAGGACTGCTGTCCGTCGTTTACTGCACGAACGGTAAGTTTCGAGTAACTCAAATGTCTTTAAAGTCTTTAATAATGATGTCTCTTGTTTTGCAGGGTTCCGGCGATGGCGGATGACGGGCTGAAGTGAGTTGAAGATGGAGCCCGTGTGAGGAATAGAAGCGCCTGGAAGCATGTAAGTAAGCGCTTGTTGCCAGCTTCACGATGCGCTCTAACTGTCTTTTTATTTTGCAGGTACAAGTTCGGAGCCGCTGCAGGGTGCCGGAATACCCACTGGGTTAGATGTGGAAAGGAGTATTGGCACGTGAGTATTAAAGTTCCCCAATGTCTTTAAACGCACCTTGTTTTGTCTTTCAGATGCGGGATGCAGCGCCGACGGCCTCCGGAGCGTGCGAAGAGTTGGTAAGCTTTTGTCTTTCAGATGCCGGAATGCAGTGTGAAGACCTCCGGAGCGCACGAAGAGTAGGTAAGCCTTTGCCTTTCAGATGCCGGAATGCTAACCTGTTCTTTCTTGTCTTTATAGGTGTTGCTGAAGACTGGATTCAGGATGGTAAGCCTTTTCCTTTCAGATGCCGGAATGCTAACCTGTTCTTTCTTGTCTTTATAGGTGTTGCTGAAGACTGGAGTCAGGATGGTAAGCCTTTTTCCTTAGGCCCAGGACCGGATGCAGAAGACACGATGAGCGTTCTGCTGCAGAGGGTGCAGAATAACGCAAAGCAAGATTCATCCACCGGTTGTGGTTTAAATAGCCTCCTGTAGTGCTTAGGTGTCTCCTTCCACAGCCACGCCTAGGTAAGAAAAGAGTTCCTGGTAAGAAAAGAGTTCCTGCCTTCCAGAAGAGTTCCAGTGTTCTGAATCTAGGGAGTGGCTCCAGCCCCACCCAACAGGAAAAGTAGTTCCAAACAGAAGAGGATCAGAGGCTCAACTGGCAGGCAAGTAAGCAGCATGGTCTGCTGCAGGTAAGTCCACCCAAGCATTATGAGCCCGGCGCTTCCAGCGCTGGGACTGGGCATATTTATGAGCCTGGTGCCACTGGCGCCAGGACTGGGTCCAAAAGGTCCCAATTGGGACTGGTTGGCACTCGGAACCTGGGTTATGGATCTGCTTCCAAGGGAGTTGGGAAAACCCTGACCTTTTGGAAGCAGAGATCATGACAGTACCCCCCTCAAGGCCCCTCCCAAACCGGGCTTCTCCGGGGGTTTTGGCTTGTCAGGAAATGTTCGGTGAAATCTTTTGATTAGGCGAGGAGCGTGGACATATTCAGCAGGTTCCCAGGATCTCTCTTGGGGGCCGTAGCCTTTCCAGTCAATTAGGTAGAATAGTTTAGATTTGGAGATCTTGGAGTCCAGAATGCTTTTGACTTCAAACTCGAGTTCTCCATCAACTAGGATAGGTTTTGGAGATTTGGTTAGTCGGGTTTGAGGTTGCACGGGTTTTAATAGAGAGACGTGGAAGAACGGATGTATCTTCATGTGCGGGGGCAAGTCCAACTTGACCGCTACTGGATTTACTATGGTAGTGATGGAATAGGGACCAAGGTATCTTGGGTTGAATGTACGTGGCCCTTTTAGAGATAAATATTTAGTGGATAACCAGACTTGATCCCCTACTTGATAGTGAGGGGCTTCCTTCCGATGTTGATCTGCTCCTTTCTTGTATTGTTCTTTAGCCCTTTGAAGGTGAGAACCAGCTTCCTTAAAGGCTTGGGTGATTGTAGAATGCAGGTAGTCTACTGCTGGTGTTTCAAGATCTTGGAGGGGATCCAACTCCGAGGTTCGAGGGTGACTGCCGTACAAAAGAAAAAACTGGGTTTTCCCAGTTCCCGAATGGACAGAGTTATTGTAGGCATATTCGGCTATCCAAAGGATATCTTTCCAAGTTTTTTCAGTTTGTTGCAGCATGCAGCGTAAATACTGTTCCAGAGTTTGATTGGTCCTCTCGGTTTGTCCATCGGTCTGAGGGTGGTGACTGGTCGATAGTCTCACATCAATTTGAGCCGACCGACAGCAACTTCGCCAAAAATGAGAAATAAATTGACTACCTCGATCCGAAATTAGAACCGAAGGAAAACCGTGCAGTCGGACGATGTTTTCGAGAAATTCTCGGGCCAGAGTTGCTGCTGTTGGCAAGCCTTTGAGCGGAATGAAATGCGCCATCTTGGAGAATAAGTCCACGATTACTAGAATCGTATTGTATCCGGAGCATGGAGGTAGATCAGTGATGAAGTCCATAGAAAGCGTATGCCAAGGGCGAGGTGGGATGTCAATAGGGCGTAAGAAGCCTGCTGGTCTTTCCTTTTGACTCTTGTTTTGGGCGCATACTCCACAGGACATTATAAAGTCTCTGATATCTTTTTTCCAAGACGGCCACCAGAAGTAGCGCTTGATCTTTTCTGAGGTCTTGGCTATACCAGGATGACCTTCCATTAAAGAGTCGTGATAACAAGAGATTACTTTTTTCTGCAAATCTGTGCTGGGTAGGTATAATCGTTCTTGGAAATACAATAAGTTGTCCTTTACTGCAAAGTCCTTTCCCTGCAGATGCCAATTCTGTATGTCTGCTGGAGTTACAAGTTGCCTGGCTTTATCCTTAACTTCCTCTATGGATTCTGTGGCGATTACACCCAGAATTCCTTGTTCGGGAATGATTGGTACAGGTTTTGGGTTAATCAAGTGTTCTTCCACTCCCATCCGAGAAAGGGCATCAGCTTTACCGTTCTTTGTACCAGGTCGATAGGTAATTATGAAGTCAAACTCGGCAAAGAATAATGCCCAACGGAGTTGTCTAGAGGATTGGGCTTTTGCGGTTTTCAAATATTGCAGGTTTCGGTGATCCGTAATCACAGTAACGGTGTGTCGGGCCCCCAGCAGATAATGCCGCCAAGCCTTAAAGGCAGACTTGATAGCCAGAAGTTCCTTGTCAGTAATCGTGTAATTGATTTCCGGAGGCGAGAATTTGCGGGACCAAAATGCCACGGGATGCAACTGATTGGTTACCGGGTCCTTTTGTGATAGAACTGCCCCCATGGCAAGGCTTGAAGCATCAGTTTCCACGATGTAGGGGAGTTCGGGGCGAGGGTGTTTTAAGATTGGTGCAGAGATAAATTTAGTCTTCAAATCCTGGAAAGCTTGTTCCGCCTCGGTAGACCATTCAAAACGTTTGTTTTTCTTTAACAAGGCAGTGATGGGCTGGACTATTCGAGAGAACTCGGGGATAAACCTGCGGTAAAAGTTAGCGAAGCCTAACATGCTTTGCACACCTTTTACGGAGGATGGTGATGGCCATTTGAGAACTGCATCGACCTTTTTTGAATCCATACGCACTCCGCCAGGTGATAATATGAATCCCAAGAATTCAACTTCAGTCACGTTGAAAACACATTTTTCCAACTTAGCGAAAAGTTTGTGTTGACGCAATCTTTCGAGGACCATTTTCACGTGTTTCCGATGTTCAGATTCCGATGAAGAATAAACGAGAATGTCGTCAATGTAAACAACAACACACACATCTATGAGTTCTCTGAGGACATCGTTCATAAAATATTGAAAGGCGGCCGGGGCATTGCAAAGTCCGAAGGGCATGACCTGATATTCAAATAGCCCATACTTGGTGCGGAAGGCCGTCTTCCATTCATCGCCCTCTTTTACTCGTACCAAGTGGTAAGCTCCTCTAAGATCCAGCTTTGTATATATGCATGCTTTTCTGACTTGGTCCAGGAGTTCAGGGATCAAAGGTAACGGATATCTATTCTTAACGGTGATCTGGTTCAGGGAGCGATAATCGATACAAGTTCTAAGGTCTCCTTCCTTTTTTGGAACGAAGAACAAAGCTGAAGAAGCAGGGGACTTGGAAGGACGAATAAACCCATTTGCCAGGTATTGATCCAGGTATTGTCGAAGGTGAAGGTTCTGTACTGGATTCATAGAGGATGTTGAAGGAAGATTTGCCCCTGATGCGGGTAGCGGGGTCTGTCCGGCTTGTGACTGTAGCAATTGTCTAGCAAGATCATCTGTTCTCTCCTTGGAAATAATTAGTTCCCTTCTTAGAGCATTCGTTTCCTGACGAGCTGCATGCACTTCTGCCCTTAGTTCCCCAAGTAACCGGGCTAGGTGGTCAGTATCCGAGGTTTCCATAGCGCCTGGGCGAGAGTTTTGCGGTAGGCTTTGCGTTCTGTAACGCTCACCTGATTCTCGCAGAGGCGCCGGTCTTGACTGGGCGACTACCGTATCTTCAAAGGTGATGTGCAGCACCCGGTTGGCTCTTTGGGCTGGACCTCTGTGCACTGTATGCCTGACGTGTAGAGTAAGATGTCTGCAGATAGAAAATATGGGGGTTAATGAACTGGGGTTACTGGGGTGTCCCTATCTCTTTCCTCTTCTCCTCTCCTGTAGACCCCCAAACGTTAACGCTCTCACCTTAGGTAAGTGAATGCCGAGCTCTCCATCTGCCTCGGGGCAGGGTGCTGTAACCAGTTTCCTCACTGGATAGGTAGCGCAGGCCTCTTGACTTCAGAGGACTGCTGTCCGTCGTTTACTGCACGAACGGTAAGTTTCGAGTAACTCAAATGTCTTTAAAGTCTTTAATAATGATGTCTCTTGTTTTGCAGGGTTCCGGCGATGGCGGATGACGGGCTGAAGTGAGTTGAAGATGGAGCCCGTGTGAGGAATAGAAGCGCCTGGAAGCATGTAAGTAAGCGCTTGTTGCCAGCTTCACGATGCGCTCTAACTGTCTTTTTATTTTGCAGGTACAAGTTCGGAGCGGCTGCAGGGTGCCGGAATACCCACTGGGTTAGATGTGGAAAGGAGTATTGGCACGTGAGTATTAAAGTTCCCCAATGTCTTTAAACGCACCTTGTTTTGTCTTTCAGATGCGGGATGCAGCGCCGACGGCCTCCGGAGCGTGCGAAGAGTTGGTAAGCCTTTGCCTTTCAGATGCCGGAATGCTAACCTGTTCTTTCTTGTCTTTATAGGTGTTGCTGAAGACTGGATTCAGGATGGTAAGCCTTTTCCTTTCAGATGCCGGAATGCTAACCTGTTCTTTCATGTCTTTATAGGTGTTGCTGAAGACTGGAGTCAGGATGGTAAGCCTTTTTCCTTAGGCCCAGGACCGGATGCAGAAGACACGATGAGCGTTCTGCTGCAGAGGGTGCAGAATAACGCAAAGCAAGATTCATCCACCGGGTGTGGTTTAAATAGCCTCCTGTAGTGCTTAGGTGTCTCCTTCCACAGCCACGCCTAGGTAAGAAAAGAGTTCCTGGTAAGAAAAGAGTTCCTGCCTTCCAGAAGAGTTCCAGTGTTCTGAATCTAGGGAGTGGCTCCAGCCCCACCCAACAGGAAAAGTAGTTCCAAACAGAAGAGGATCAGAGGCTCAACTGGCAGGCAAGTAAGCAGCATGGTCTGCTGCAGGTAAGTCCACCCAAGCATTATGAGCCCGGCGCTTCCAGCGCTTGGACTGGGCATATTTATGAGCCTGGTGCCACTGGCGCCAGGACTGGGTCCAAAAGGTCCCAATTGGGACTGGTTGGCACTCGGAACCTGGGTTATGGATCTGCTTCCAAGGGAGTTGGGAAAACCCTGACCTTTTGGAAGCAGAGATCATGACACTATCTTTCTAAGACACTGTCTCCCTCTGAAATAAATTATTCAGTGCTAGAAAAAGAACTATTAGCTATAAAAAAGGCATTCGAAGAGTGGAGACATCTTCTCCTGGGGGCAAGACACCCAGTTGAGGTCAGGACTGATCACAGTAATTTACGCGTCCTACAGTATGCTCAGACCCGAAATAGCAGGCAGGCACGTTGGGCACACTTCTTTTCACCGTATGAGATTGTTTTCACCTTCATTCCCGGGAGAGTCAATCTCAAGGCTGATGCATTGTCCAGAAAGGATTATACCTCTTCTACGCCTTTTCGATCGGAACCTCTGTTTCCCAGAGCCACATTCGTGCAGGTAGTTACCACGTTTTTACAGAACGTGGCTAACTCCACTTTGCAATTTATCCAGTTGAATCCACAGTTTCTGGCGACCTGGAAACTCAACATGGTCCAAGGATGTGCTTATAAGGACAAGAAGCTCTTCCTCCCTTCGAGTGAACTACAAAAGACAGTTCTAAATCTTTGTCACGACTCATACCTAGCGGGTCACAGAGGTGTGGCTAATACTAAAGAGTTGATCCAACGTAACTTCTGGTGGCCGGAAATGACTCAAGACATCATAGACTACGTGTCCGCTTGTGTCATCTGTTTGCAGTCAAAATGCCCTCGAAACGCCCCTTCAGGACTCCTCTCAGTAATGCCGATCCCTGACCGTCCTTGGCAAATGATTTCCACTGATTTCATAGTCGATTTGCCACCATCAGACGGTTGTACAGTAATCATGGTCACAATCGATTACTTCACAAAATTGGCACATTTCGTTCCACTTCCGCGGATTCCCACCGCAGCTCAGATGGCAAGAGTTTTTATTTCACTGATTTTTTCCCTTCACGGATTACCTGAGACCATTGTTTCTGATCGAGGTTCACAATATACATCTCGGTATTGGCAGCAAGTCTGCAAGAGTTTGCATATCTCCCGGGCATTGAGTTCAGGTTTCCATCCGCAGACAAATGGTCAGACGGAACGCCTAAATCAGACCCTTGAGGGATATTTGCGTTGTTACATCTCCTCCTCACAAGATAACTGGTGTTCCTTGTTGCCTTTGGCTGAATTCGCATATAATAACTCTCGACATTCAGCCTTGGGGTTCAGCCCTTTTTTTTTGCTCCTACGGATACCATCCTCAGTGTTTTCCCAGCGGTCCGGTCTCCACTTCAAAATTTCCCGATGTGGATCTTCTCATTGATGCCATCCAGATGGGACATCGAACAGCCAAGACCTCTCTTCGGGAGGCCCAGATCCGGGTCAAACGCTCTGCTGACAGACATCGCACTCCAGCTCTGCGGTTGGTACCAGGAGACTTGGTTTGGTTGGCATCTCGATTTCTACCTCGTCATCTGGTACCGTCCAAATTGTCCCCGAAATATTTCGGCCCTTTTCGCGTTTTGAAGCGTATAGGGTCGTCAGCTTTCAAGCTCAATCTCCCTTCATCCTGGTCCAGGATTCATCCTGTTTTTCATGTCTCGCAGTTGAAGAAAGACGTGGCGGATCGTTTCTCCCGTGCACGGAAAGGAGTACCCCCTCCTGTCATCACCCCGACAGGTCCCGAGTATGAAGTGGCGGGAATTTGTGATTCACGCCTTTTCCGGGGTCGTCTACAGTTCTTGATTGACTGGAAGGGTTATTCTCCGGCAGATCGCTCTTGGGAACCGGCATCGGCTGTTCATGCTCCTACTTTGGTCCGCCGATTCTTTTTGTCCCATCCGTCCAAACCGGGAGGCCCGGGACCTTTGAGGGGGCATACTGTCACGCCCCTTCGGAGACGCTGGGCTTTGTGGCATCGATGGACCATAGGACGGCGGGTGTCAGCCATTTCTACTACCAAGATGGCCGCCGTAACTGGAGTTGCGGGTCTAGCCTCAGCACACCTTGATTTCCTGGAAGTACTGCCTCCCTACCCGAGTGTGGGTATATCAGTCCCGGAGATCAGCACGGAGTTGCGTTGCTACTCCTCATT
The DNA here is from genome assembly GCF_040938575.1 of Ambystoma mexicanum. Classification (NCBI taxonomy): domain Eukaryota; kingdom Metazoa; phylum Chordata; class Amphibia; order Caudata; family Ambystomatidae; genus Ambystoma; species Ambystoma mexicanum. The sequence goes on from NC_090925.1 coordinate 641,656,568, forward strand.
AACAACGCTACTGTCTCTCCAACTACCTCTTTGTCTTCCGATTTCGCGGACTCCCCCTCCTCATCAACCAAGTTTGCCTTCCGGTCTCATTCCGGACCGTGGTAAGCTTCATCCAAATCCCGTATATCCAATAACCTCCAATCCCGTTTTTCTAACATTCACAACTTACTATTATCCTCTCCTTCGTACAGTGACAGGCACATCACGCACCGGCATTTCGAACACACTGGCAAGACTCCGCACCATCAAAACAGATCTTAGCTCCGCCTCGATTGCCTCTCAGAGGTTTTCTGAAGATTCTGACTGCCACCATCTTCCCCCCATTGTTCCGGTTTAAGGACGAACGCCCTCCTGACTTCGCCGGAATCCCCGACTGCAACGGAGGACAACACACCGCTACCTTCGGTACAGGGTTTTCTTCCCCAGAGGGTTTCCCTGGGACTTCTTCTTCTACCTGGTTTATCCGGGAGGGGGAAGAGGTACTTGGGAGGCTTTCATTATCTTCTCTCCATTTGGAACAAGAAGAGCTTTCCACTACCGAAAGGGGGTCTGTCAGAGGAAGAGGTAACGGTGAGTCCTTGGGATAACCTGCCAATTGATTGATTGGATAATGCATATAATTTGTCACATTTATTGATATTTGACAGTGAGTGAACATTTGGTGCAAATATTCATTGAACCTATCATTTAAATAAATATATATTCTTCCTGCTCTCTGGCCTGGTTCTTGGCTCATTGTTGACCAAGGGGAAGGGATCTGAGTGGATCTATATGAATCTTCGATAGGGCTAGCTTGAACTAGATGAATGATGTATTGTGTGGCATCTTAAATGGGGGGGACTCCCCATGTTATGGGTGTTCTCTTAATATATCGTTACACAGTACACATATGTACATGGAGACCTGCATGCTGTGTGCTCTACAGCACATGGCATTTAAAAATAAATAACTATGTGCACCACTGTAAAGGAAGATGTGGCATTATTTCATAATTGCTGTGATACACATCCAGGGCCACAGTTCATTATTTTTTAATTTCATTGTTGAAAGCGCTGTCCTAAAATGAGGGAAGCGGAGTACTGTACAGGGTGTGGGCAGACAGTATTTGAGCTGGTGTCTTTTAACAGTAGATCAGTACGGTGAGTTGTGGTCTCTGCGTCGGTCAGTGCGGCCATTGGGATTAGTCCTTGGTCAGGTGTTGTTGAAAAAGCCATGTTTTAAGAGATTTGAGGAATGTTTGAATTGTGGGGGCATTTCAAACATATTCTGGTATTGAGTTCCAGAATGTGGGTGTGTGAAAAGAGTAGGATTGCGTGCACGCACGCTTTGCAGATTAGTTGTGTTTTGAGCCGGTTGGTCAATTTTATGCATGATGAGCATGTGTCGCAAGATTTAAGAAGCGTAGCTGGCAAGTACGTTCTTGTGGTTCTCATGACTGCTTTATGTTCATTTCCTTTATTTTATTTGAATGTGTGTTTAGCGCTGGCCCTACACAGAGGGTCTTGGATTGCCTTACATGGCTCCAAATTTGAAAAGGTGGGAGTTGAAAAAATAAGTTACAAAATGTTTTCAGAAAAGGATAGGAAGATTAGGATAGACAAGTGATGGCAGTGGGTTATGTGCGGGGAAACAGGTATGTCTTGAGGCTCTTTCTGAAAGTGGTGATGGAGGATGCACTGCGTATGTGGAGAGGTAGGGTGTTCCATGCCCTGGGTGCCCAGTGGGTAAATGTTTTTTTTTGTGTGCAAGTGAGTTTGCAGAGTGGAATGTGTAGATGATGTTGGCTGGCTTGTCTGGTGTTTGTGGGGTTGAGAGCGCTTTACAGAGGTGTACAAAAATAGAGCTAAACAACGGAGAGCTTGAAAGAGGTATACAACAGTACAGAGGTATAACGGAGGGCTTTTCAGAGGCAACAACAGAACAGGTATACAGCGGGGACTATGATACAGAGGGGCACAGAGCAGGGGTACAGCTGTAGAGGGTGTCAGGGAGCAGAGGGGTGGACTGTGTCTAGTGAGTCAGGTGGCATGGCGGACAACGTGATATTCTAAGTGTTGAGGAAGACAGAATCCTTGAAGAGATGGGTCTTAAGTTCTTTTCTAAATTGTAGTCTGATGCTGACAGGGAGGAGGTTCCATAGTCTTGGGGCATAGGCAGAAGGAGCTTGTTTTCTGGTCCTTTCCTTTTTTGCAGTGGCAGATTTGAAGTCTGCACATATCCTGGCTTCTGGTGGTCCGCTGTCCATCGAAGGTGCTGAGTTTCTCTGTGAGGTAGCTGGATGACTTGAGGAAGACTGCCTTATAGATGAATCAGCAAGACCTGAAGGTTATTTGTGCATGCAAAGTGAGCCAGTGAAGGATGAGGAGGGCCGGGGTGATGTGTCGTACCTGCGTAGACCCTTGATGAGGTGTGCAGCTGCGAGTAGGACAGAATGCAGAGTCATTTGAAGGCAATTATTTGGGGAATGGGGATGCAGTAGAGCTGGGCAAGAGCATGGGTGATGTTTGAATATTTGGGTAGTTGGAGGATGAGTCTGACTGCTGTGTTTTGTGTGGCTTGCAGGTGGTCAAGAGTGTTTTTGGGGAGTCCCGTGAGGAGAGAATTTATATAGTGCAGTTTAGAGAGAACCAGAGCTTGGACTGCAGTGCGGAAGTGGTTAGGAGTAAGCATATGTCTGATTTTGCATAGGAGGTGTAGTTGTAGATTGCATGTTTTGTTGACAGTGGCTATGAGGTGTATAAAAGAAAGGTCAGCATTGATGGTGAAGCCAAGGGATTTGACCCGAGTGGAGAGGGCTATGTGTGGATTTTCCGTGGCGAGTTCTTGGATCTAGGGGGTGAGGTTGGTTTTGTGACCTGAGGGTTAGATGAGGAGGTATTCTGTTTTGGATGGGTTGTGTTTGAGGAAGTGGGTGACCATCCAGTTGGTGAAGATGGAAAGACAGGTTTTGAGGGTGTGGAGTTGTGAAGGGGATGACATTTGGGAGTATATTTGTGTGTCATCTGTGTATTGGTGGAAATGAACGTTCTGTTTGCTAAAGGTCTGTCCAAGGGATGATACATACTGTCTTGAACAGTATCCTGGCCTGGAGAGTAGTTCACATAGGATGGGGGAGATTCGTTAAACTTTACACGCAACTGTAATAAGACATACTGCATCATTGTGGACTGCTTTTAAGGGAGACAATTGAGCAGCTGTGAGCCCCATCAAGCGGGCTTTACGCCATTGATTTCAGGACCACAGGGGCCTGCACTACATTCCAGAAGTCGTTTGGTGAGATAAAGAGTTTAATTTTGCAAAGGGTGGATATTAGGAACCAGGCCATTTGTGTCTTCTTGGCTATGGGTTTTCGGAAGAACAGGCTGCTGTCAATGGTAAAGCCTAAGGATTGTGCTGAATCCGATTATATAACTGAGCCATTGTTGGACAAGTTGTTTGGAAGGAGGATGGATGAAGACAAATTAGGTCTTGTAGGGGCTAAGTTTGTAATAGGTAGTTGACATTGATGTCCTGTGGGCTTTTTACTCTCATGTACAACTGTGTATCAGCCGCATATTAGTGGATGACAATATTTGTGAGTAGTCTGCCCAGAGGCTCCAGGTAATGGTTAAAAAGGATCAGTGAAATGGCAGAGCCTTGAGGGACTCCACAAGAGATGGGGAGTCATTTAGTAGGTAAAGTGTTAATTTGGATGGCCTGGTGTCTGCCTGAGAGGTAGGAGGTAAACCAATTCAGCACAGTGCCAGAAAATCCCACCCTAGCGGCTGCGAGGGAGAGGAGAATACAGTAATGGACTATGTGAAATGCAGCAGTAGGTCAAGTAGGATGAGGAGGCATGAGTCGCTCTTATTCATGATTTGGAAGGCATCATTCACCACCATTATTCTCAAACAAATACAAATTATCTCGATGCTACACTTTGGATGGAACGCCATTTTTCCAAGATTTTGCCCATAAATAGGAGGTTCGTAATTGGCCAGTAATTGGCCAGGTCCGCTGGGTCTAGGGTTGTTTTTTCAAAAGAGGTTGCACAGACCAGTCTACAGGGTGTCCAAGCATGACCCTTTAGTGAGGGAGGCATTAATGATGCTGGTGAATGCGTTGTGCGCTGGACTATCAATTGCTTAATGATGTTGGCCGGAATGATATCATAAGAATAGCAGGTAGGTTTGAGGGAGATGAGTGGTTATAGATCGTGTGGTGGGGAGAGAGGAGAACATTTTGTCCAGAGAGAATGTGCGTGTAGGTTGCAGTGGTGGTCTAATGCTGTGGGAGTTTGATGCTATGATCTGTCAGATGTTGGCTATTAATTCAATTAAAAAGCTGTTGATTCCATTGCATTTGAAAACACTTAAAATATGTCAACTAAGCCTGGGTAGCGCTTGAACCGACTCAATTTACCAGTGTAACTTACAAAGCAGGGAAGGTTTTCCTTGTATGGTAAAAAAAACATATGATTAGGATCACTGGCCTTAACCCTTCAGTAGGGTGCAACATCAAGGTAAAACACAGAGAATGCAGGGGCTCAACTGAGAGTTCCTTGTACATCTTACACAATTTATTTATTTATTTATTTATTTATTTATTTGTGTTTTGTTCAAATGAACTTTTACAAAATCAATAAATACACAAATTCATATACACAACTTTTAGCTTACCATTCAACATTTTTGCAACAGTAAAATCCATTAATAAAATCCAATACTAGGAATCAATAATTAGCAAAAATTATCAAAAGTACCAATATACCAAATGTACTAACTAAAGGAACACCAGCACTAGAGCCTTGCATCTATTGACAAGACTTTTTTAGGAGCTACTTCTGGGTGGGGGGATGTGATAATGCAGGGACATTACAGGGCGGTTTGGGCGAGAAACAGATGGGTCATGATCAAATCAGCATTTCCCTAAATGATCTGAAATAATTCGATGTATACAGTCTGCTTTCAGTTGTGTTCCTCAGAGGGATTTGCCGCCACACTCCAGGAATCCAGGAATTTTCTGGGGTGGTTGGTTATTCATGCCTGCCAGGAATGCACCACAAGGCCTGAGGATTGTGCGCACTAGTGCTTGCCCCAGGCCCAGCTACCTCTGAAAGCATCGGCACCCAGACACTCTGGCTTCTGAACTATCATACGTTTGAAGAGCGGGATCCCCTCTCACCCAATCGGCATTTTACCAGCTCATTTTTTCACAAAAGGAGCCATTACTGTAAGCAGCGACAATCTTCTCACAGTATGGAGTAAGCCGCGGGCATTTGTGTTTACAAGTAAATCGCCTATAAAAATAGCTGGCGTAGTTTTGCTGTTTTAACTGCCGTTTTGATGGGGCCAGCGTGCTGTGCTGGTAACATTGCCTGTATAGGGTACTGACGCTAAAGCACGGGGCGGACACTCTATCTAGCGCAAACAGGCCACCACCAAAGGCTCCCAGCTCCCTGCAATCTGACATTGACTTGGCATGTCGATAAGGGCACGTCCCGTGACGCTGACCTAGGCAAGGTCGGGTAAGCTTCTAGGGCCCGATTCATGGAATTCTTTGCACGGTTCAAGGTGAGTTTGCACTGCTGAAAAGTGACTTTGCACTGCCGACACAAACTCGGATTCATGGAACTGTGCAAAGTCTATTTTTGCAGTACAAAGTCATTTTTGCTGTAGAAAATGACTTTGCACTGCAAACATAGACTTTCCACAGTTCCATGAATCAGGGTTTGCGTCAGCAGTGCAAAGTCACTTAAGCAGTGCGAATTCACTTTTCAGCAGTGCAAAGTAACTTTGAACCGTACACATCTTTCCATGAATCAGGGGTATCATCACACATATCTACAATGGCTGCAACTGGTTCCAACCAGTGGGGATGAATGGAACAAATGAAGGCAGGACTATCTCGCACCATGGGCTCCTGGGGCGGGAGTGGCAGGGGCGGCGGGGGGGGGGGGTAGGTGGAATGAGGCGACTGTGGCGGGACACACAGTGTGACTGCAGTTAGTATTGTAAGAGTGGAAGGCAGGGAAGCCCTGCCAGGGTTGCTAACCTTGACTCCTGCTCCAACCTTGAGCCACGTGCAGCTGGGCGTGCTGAAGGCCACCAGCGAATGCGACTGCCTGGTACACGCCTGCGTGCATTCAGCAGAGCAAGAAAGCGTTTAAAACCATGCACTATTTATTTTAGACAAAGGTGCACTGTCATACGGCAATTTTGACGATTCCAAGAATAGGCGTAGAGGACTGAGACAAAGTCAGTCACATTGGCTCTTAACAAAATGAGTGGGCCCGCCCACATATTAACTTAACCCTTTAACTGCCATGGGTATTCCCCCTCCCCCCCAGTGCCAAGGCCTTTTTTGGTGATTTCGGTATGTGGCCATTCAATGCCTTGTAACTTTTTTGTTACATGAGATATCTCGGCCAAATTTGGCTCCTTTTTTTCCCACATGTAGACGGTTGTAACAACACCCAGGAATCCTAGGTTGTTGTAGGGGGGGTTAGAAAAAATAAGCAAAAAGGGCGAACATTTTGGGTTTTTAAAAGAAATGCCAATAAAATGATGTACAAAGAAGCCTGTGTTTTTTTCCTTGTAAGAGCTAGGCGCAAATGTTTGCTGTGCTGAGTTCCCCAATTTCCTGGCTTTCAAGAACAGGTTGAGTGGAAACAAAAAAAAATTATTTTGATGTGGTCATCAACTGTTTTGTGAGAGGTAGGCGATTTTGACCATTTTTGCCAATTGGACATGCATGGACGGAATGGAAAAAAAGGGTAGGAAAGCTGAATTGGAAGACAGGAGGCATATATTTCTGAAAAGTAGACAAAATTCCAAGTTTAGGAAGGGGTGATTTGCGTAGGTCAGGCAACAACTAGGTAGTGGAAAATGCCATAGACTGGGGGAAAAGCGGGAAAATTACAGAAAAAAAGGCATGTGTTGGACATGGTTAGCTTGGTACGGCAATGGCTTCTATGAATTTTGAGAAAAGCAATGCTCCGCTACATTCCCCCGACTCTTGCAGTTAGGAAACCACACATTTTTTGTAGTGTTTTACAAACCAAGCAATACCACAAGCCAAACACTGAGCCATGGTACACAGGAGTTTTATGCTCACGGCCTGAACAGACGCACTTAGCATGTGTAAATCGAGAAAACCAATGTGGTGAGGAACAGCAAGCATCCATTTTTTGAAAGAGCACAGGCAGACCTTTTCAAGGGTAGGTGACTTGTGCAGTTTACAAAAGTGTATGGTGCCTAAAGCAGCAACTAAATGTAGGTCACATTTGGGAAATGAAAGGGTGTGTGTCAAAGGGCACCAGCAAATGGGTCAAAACATTATGAAAACCCCACAAACACAACAAATGTTATACCTTCCTGCGTTCCCACAGGTGTCCCGATGAAAACGGTACCTCACATGTGTGGGTGCACCTACCTGGACGCCCTAAAACACAGGTAACCCCAAGTCTGTTTCGACACCTGAATTTGACACTTTCTCCAGACAAGCACAACATACAGATATGGGAAAACAGGGAACCCCATGCATTTCCAAAAAGAGGACACCCGTGGGAATCCGCAGAGGTATGATTTGCGCAAATCGGCCCAGAAATTATTACCCAGACACCCCTGCAAAGTCCGAAAAGTGGCAAAAAAAAATTCATTTTCCACACATTTCACTCGGCGCACCCATCGAAAAAACACGCCGCCAACAACACATGGCCTACCGTGCCGCGTTCCCACAGGTGTCCCTATGAAAATGGTACCTTACATGTGTGGGTGCACCTTCCCGGGCGCCAAGGGGAAAGCCTAAAACACAGGTAACCCCAAGTCTGTTTTGACACCTGAATTTGACACTTTCTCCAGACAAGCACAACATACAAATATGGGCCTCGGGTGTCCAAGCCACCAAGGAAAACAGGGAACCCCATGCATTTCCAAAAAGAGGACACCCGTGGGAATCCGCAGAGGTATGATTTGCGCAAATCGGCCCAGAATTTATTACCCAGACACCCCTGCAAAGTCCGAAATGTGGAGAAAAGAAATGCATTTTCCGCACATTTCGATCGGCGCACTCATCGAAAAAACACGCCGCCAACAACACATGGCCTACCGTGCCGCGTTCCCACAGGTGTCCCTATGAAAACGGTACCTTACATGTGTGGGTGCACCTTCCCGGGCGCCAAGGGGAAAGCCTAAAACACAGGTAACCCCAAGTCTGCTTCGACACCTGAATTTGACACTTTCTCCAGACAAGCACAACATGCAAATATGGGCCTCGGGTGTCCAAGCCACCAAGGAAAGCAGGGAACCCCATGCATTTCCGAAAAGAGGACACCCGTGGGAATCCGCAGAGGTATGATTTGCGCAAATCGGCCCAGAATTTATTACCCAGACACCCCTGCAAAGTCCAAAATGTGGAGAAAAGAAATGCATTTTCCGCACATTTCGATCGGCGTACTCATCGAAACACGCCGCCAACAACACATAGCCTACCGTCCCGCGTTCCCACAGGGGTCCTGATGAAAACGGTACCTCACATGTGTGGGTGCACCTACCTGGGCGCCAAGGGAAAAGCCTAAAACACAGGTAACCCCAAGTCTGTTTCGACACCTGAATTTGACACTTTCTCCAGACAAGCACAACATACAGATATGGGCCTCGGGTGTCCAAGCCACCAAGGAAAACAGGGAACCCCATGCATTTCCGAAAAGAGGACACCTGTGGGAATCCGCAGAGGTATGATTTGCAAAAATCGGCCCAGAATTTATTATCGAGAAGCCCCGGCAAAGTCCTAAATGTGCCGAAAAAAGCCCACATTTTTCACTTTGTTGGGGGTTCTGGGTAAAACATTCTGGTCCGCTTCGCACAAGTTGGACCTCTGCGGATTCCTACTGGTGCCCTCTTTTCAGAAATGCATGGGGTTCCCAGCCTTCCTTGGTGGCTTGGACACCCTATGCCCAAATCTGTAGGTTATCACCCCAAACCCTTTTGTGGTTACCAGTGGGTTAGCCGTTTCCCTTTGCGGCTAGATTGGTGAACCCACACATGTGAGGTACCGTTTTCATTGGGACACCTGTGGGAATGCGGGTAGGTATGACATGTGTTGTTGGCGGAGTGTTTTGGTGGTTGAGCAGAGTGAAATGTCTGGGAATTGTGTTTTTTACCCCCAAATTTGGAATTTGCTAGAGGTTCTGGGTAGTAAATTCTGTTCCGATTTGCGCAAGGCAGACCTCTGTGGATTCCCTCGCGTGTCCTCTTTTGGGAAATGTATGGGGTCCCTGTTTTCCTTGCTGGCTTCAACACCCTAGGCCCAAATCTGTAGGTTGCCCACATGAACAAAATGGGCTGTAGCGAAAGGCTTGGGGTTACCAGCGGGTTACCCTTTTCCTTTTGCGCCCCCGGTAGGTGCGCCCACACATGTGAGGTACCGTTTTTGTCGGGACACCTGTGGGAATGCGAAAAGGTATGACATCTGTTGTTGGCAACGTGTCTCTGAAATTGGCTGGAAATGAAAACAATTCTCAGACATTTCTCTCTGGCCACCCCCCGAAACTTACCGCCAACAACACATGGCCTACCTTCCCGCATCCCCACACATGTCCCGATGAAAACGGTACCGCAGATGTGTGGGTGCACCTACCGGGGGCACAAAAGGAAAAGGGTAACCCACTGGTAACACCAAGCCTTTCGCCACTGACCATTTCGTTCATAAGGGCAACCTACAGATTTGAGCCTAGGGTGTCAAAGCCAGCAAGGAAAACATGGAACCCCATACATTTCCCAAAAGAGGACACCCGCAGGAATCCACAGAGGTCTGCCTTGCGCAAAGTGCCCCAGTTTTTATTAGCCCAATCCCCGACAAAGTGTGATATTTGGTGAGGAAAAAACACAATGTTCACTTTGTCTGGGGTTCTGGGTAATAAATTCTGGGCCGCTTCGTGCAAGTCAGACCTCTGTGCATTCCAACGGGTGTCCTCTTTTGGGAAATGCATGGGGTTCCTTCATTTCATTGCTGGCTTCGACATCCTAGGCCCAAATCTGTAGGTTTCCCAAATGAACAAAATGGTCAGTGGCGAAAGGCTTGGGGTTACCAGTGGGTTACCCTTTTCCTTTAGCGCCCCCGGTAGGTGCACCCACACATGTGAGGTACCTATTTCGTCGGGACACCTGAGGGAACGCGAGAAGTTATGACACCTGTTGTTGGCGACGTGTTTCGGTGAGTGGACACAGGGAAATGTCTCTGAAATTGGCTGGAAATGAAGACAATTCTCAGACATTTCGCTCTGGCCATCTACCGAAAAACACTGCCAACAACACATGGCATACCTTCCCGCGTCCCCACACATGTCCCGATGAAAACGGTACCTCACATGTGTGGGTGCACCTACCGGGGGCGCAAAAGGAAACGGGTAACCCACTGGTGACCCCAAGCCTTTCGCCACTGCCCTTTTTGTTCATGTGGGCAACCTACAGATTTGGTCGTAGGGTGTCGAAGCCAGCAAGGAAAACAGGGAACCCTATGCATTTCTCAAAAGAGGACACCCGTGGGAATCCACAGAGGTCTGCCTTGCGCAAATTGCCCCAGTTCCTATTAGCCACAATCCCCGACAAAGTGTGATATTTGGTGGGGAAAAAACACAATGTTCACTTTGTCTGGGGTTCTGGGTAATAAATTATGGGCCGCTTCGATCAAGTCAGACTTCTGTACATTCCCACGGGTGTCCTCTTTTGGGAAATGCATGGGGTTCCCTGTTTTCCTAGGTGGCTTCGACACCCTAGGCCCAAATCTGTAGGTTGCCCACATGAAAAAATTGTGCTGTGGCGAAAGGCTTGGGGTTACCAGCGGGTTACACTTTTCCTTTTGCGCCCCCGGTAGGTGCACCCACAATTGTGAGGTACCTTTTTCATCGGGACACCTGTGGGAACGCGAGAAGGTATGACATCTGTTGTTGGCAACGTGTTTCGGTGAGTGGACACAGGGAAATGTCTCTGAAATTGGCTGGAAATGAAGCCAATTCTCAGACATTTTGCTCTGGCAACCCACTGAAACACACCGCCAACAACACATGGCCTACCTTCCCGCGTCCCCACACATGTCCCGATGTGGGTGCACCTACCGGGAGTGCAAAAGGAAACGGGTAACCCACTGGTAACCCTAAGCCTTCCGCCACTGCCCATTTTGTTCATTTGGGCAACCTACAGATTTGGGTCTACGGTGTCGAAGCCAGCAAGGAAAAAAGGGAACCCTATGCATTTCGGAAAAGAGGACACCCGTGGGAATCCACACATGGCCAAATTGGAGGGGCGGCCCATCTCATGTAGCCCTCCCCAGGGGCAGATATGGGGGGGCTGTCCTGCACTCCTCCCCGGGCTCAGGCATCCGTTCCTAGGAGCAGATATCTGGTCCCAGGGAGGGCTGCATGACATGGCACCCACTCCATTGCAGGTGGGGGAGATAGGGTCACTACCCTGTCCCATTAGAAAATTCCCCGTCTCTTTGGGGTGCCCTGCAGCCCCCCCTAAAATGCATTTCACTATTTTCCATTTTTTTCTTTGTTTACGAAACTTGCCTTGGCGCAGAGGGGCACATTGGTGTGCCAATCTGGCCCTGGGGTGCCCAAACCTTACTGCCCCACCCACTGGGGGGCCTGTCCCACAGTTTTTTGGGGGCCCTCTCCCCCCTCACCCCAAATGGGTGGCGGGGGCACCTCATGCAGGCCTCCCTGTGACTCCTACAAACGGCTGCGTGAGGTACACCCCCCTCCATTTAGGGTGGGCGGGGATAGGGCCCCCAAAAATTGTGGGACAGGATTAGTAAGGTTTGGGCACCCCAGGGCCAGATTGGCACACCAATGTGCCCCTCTGCGCCATGGCAAGTTTAGTAAACAAAGAAAATAAATCAAAATGGCAGGCTGCCCTTTAGCGGGGGCAGAGGGGCCCCATACACCGCCAGGTAATTTTCTATTGTGAAGGGGAGTGCACCTCTCCACCCCCACCCCAATTGGAGGGGTGGCGCATCTCATGTAGCCCTCCCCGGGGGCAGATAAGTGGGGGGGCTGTCCTGCACTCCTCCCTGGGCTCAGGCATCCGTTCCTAGGAACAGATATCTGGTCCCAGGGGTGGCTGCATGACATGGCACCCACTCCATTGGGGCTGGGGGTGAGGGGGGTCAACGCCCCTTCCCATTAGAAAATTCCCAGTCCCTTTGGGGTGCCCCACAGCCCCCCTAAAAAGCGTTCCACCATTTTCCTTTGGTATCCCAACTCCCCTTGGTGCAGAGAGGCACATTGATGTGCCAATCTGGCCCCGGTGTGCCCAAACCTTACTGCCCCACCCACTGGGGGGCCTGTCCCACCAATTTTGGGGGCCCTCTCCCCCCTCACTCCAAAGAGGTGGGAGGGGCACCTCATGCAGGCCTCTCTGGGCCTCCTCCAAACGGCTGCGTGAGGTACACCGCCCCTCCATTTGGGGTGGGGGGAAGAGGGCCCCCAAAAATGGTGGGACAGGCCCCACAGTTGGTGGGACAGTAAGGTTTGGGCACCCCGGCACCAGATTGGCACACCATTGTGACCCTCTGCGCTAAGGCAGGTATAGTAAACAGAGAAAATAATTCAAAATGGCAGGCTGTCCTTTAGCGGGGGCTGAGGTGCCCCTACACCGCTGGAGAATTTTCTAATGTGAAGGGGGGTGCACCTCTCCACCCCACCCCAATTGGAGGGATGGCGCATCTCATATAACCCTCCCCAGGGGCAGATAAGTTGGGGGGCTGTCCTGCATTCCTCCCTGGGCTCAGGCGTCCCTTCCTAGGAGCAGATATCTGGTCCCAGGGAGGGCTACATGACATGGCACCCACTCCATTGCAGGTGGGGGAGATGGGGTCACTACCCTGTCCCATTAGAAAATTCCCTGTCTCTTTGGGGTGCCCCGCAGCCCCCCCTAAAATGCATTCTACCATTTTCAATTTTTTTCTTTGTTTACAAAACTTGCCTTGGTGCAGAGGGGCACATTGGTGTGCCAATCTGGCCCTGGGGTGCCCAAACCTTACTGCCCCACCCACTGGGGGGCCTGTCCCACAGTTTTTGGGGGCTCTCTCCCCCCTCACCCCAAATGGGTGGCGAGGGCACCTCATGCAGGCCTCCCTGTGCCTCCTACAAACGGCTGCGTGAGGTACACCCCCCTCCATTTGGGGTGGGCGGGGATAGGGCCCCCAAGCATTATGGGACAGGCCCCCCAGTGGGTGGAGCAGTAAGGTTTGGGCACCCCGGGGTCAGATTGGCACACCAATGTGCCCCTCTGCGCCATGGCAAGTTTAGTAAAATAAAAGAAAATAATTCAAAATGGCAGGCTGCCCTTTAGCGGGGGCAGAGAGGCCCCAAACACCGCCAGGTAATTTTCTATTGTGAAGGGGAGTGCACCTCTCCACCCCCACCCCAATTGGAGGGGTGGCGCATCTCATGTAGCCCTCCCCGGGGGCAGATAAGTGGAGGGGCTGTCCTGCACTCCTCCCTGGGCTCATGCGTCCCTTCCTGGGAGCAGATATCTGGTCCCAGGGAGGGCTGCATGACATGGCACCCACTCAATTGCAGGTGGGGGTTGACGGGGTCACCACCCCGTCCCATTAGAAAATTCCCTGCCCCTTTGGGGTGCCCCACAGACCCCCCTAAAAGGCGTTCCACCATTTTCCATTTTTTCTTTGTTTACGAAACTTGCCTTTGCGCAGAGGGGCCCCTCTCTAGGGGCAGATATGGGGGGGCCTGTCCTGCACTCCTCCCTGGGCTCAGGCGTCCGTTCCTAGGAGCAGTTATCTGGTCCCAGGGAGGGCTGCATGACATGGCACCCACTCCATTGCAGGTGGGGGGAGGGGGTCAATGCCCCATCCCATTAGAAAATTCTCCGACACATTGGGGTGCCCCACAGCCCCCCCTAAAAAGCGTTCCACCATTTTCACCTTTTTCCTTTGGTAACCCAACTCCCCTTGGCACATAGGGGCACATTGGTGTGCCAATCCGGTGCTGGGGTGCCCAAACCTTATTGCCCCACCCACTGGGGGGCTTGTCCCACCCTTTTTTGGGGGCCCTCTCCCCCCTCACCCAAAATGGGTGGCAGGGGCACCTCATGCAGGCCTCCCTGGGCCTCCTACAAAGGCTGCGTAAGGTAAACCCCCTCCATTTGAGGTGGGTGGGAGAGTGCCCCCAGTGGGTGGGGCAGTAAGATTTGGGCACCCCGGCGCCAGATTGGCACACCAATGTGCCCCTCTGCGCCAAGGCAAGTTTTGTAAAAAAAGAAAAAATGAAAAAGGTACACTACACTTTAGGCGGGCTGAGGGGCACCCTAAACCGCCAGGTAATTTTCTCATGTAATGGGGGGTGACCCTTTACCCCCCGCACACCAAATGCAGGGGGGGGGCATCTCATGCAGCCCTCCCTGGGGTCAGATGCCCGTTCCAAGGAGCAGATATCTGCCCCCAGGGAGGGCTACAAAGGGTGCCCCCATTTCCCCTTGGGGAGAGGGGGAGAGGGCCACCCCCCTTTTCTGTAAAATATATTCCTGGTGGCTAGTGGCCCCCCCAATCCCATCCAACATTCCCTTTCGTTATTTTCATTTTTTGTTTTTGTTTTGCCCCCTTCCCTGGGGGCAGAGGATCAGCCATCTGCCCCCAGGGGGGGCTAACCTTCAGGACCCATCCTTTGGGGGGCCTGCACACTAATTCCTGGTGGCCTTTCCCCCACCCCCCAATTGGATGGGGGGCCACCTCATGTACTCCTGCCTGGGGCATAAATCCGCCCCCAGGGAGGGGCTACAAGGGTGGCCCCACCTTTCCACTAAGTGTGGGAGGGGGAGGGCCACCACCATTTCATGGGGGCAAAAAAAATCCCAAGCCCCCACCCCACCCCCATTCTATTTATTTATTTATTTTATTTTTGCCCCCCTTCCCTGGGGGCAGATGATCAGCCATCTGCCCCCAGGGTTGTGCACATATGTGCCCCCATGCTTTGGGGGACAGGGGGGTAGAGGGCTGCTTACTTGAAGCAGCCCCCCTGCCCCCCCACACAGCCGGCTGCTGCAGTGATTTTACTTTCAGTTTCACAGCGACGTGCTTTACGAACGCCGACGTGAAACTGAAGGTAATCCAGCCCCCTGGCATTTAGGGGGGACCTCCCCCTAGCCCGGGAGTTGGATTACAGTTTTGTGTGATCCCTGCTTTGCATTAAAAAATATGACATTAATCTTAAAATCACACTCCTCGTCAATCAACGTCAAAGAATATTAATCAGTTAATCATAAACTATCACTAAATATCCTGAATAAGAAAAAGAATAGAGGTACATAAAGGAAAGAAAAGAAGAAGAAAAGGAAGAAAGGAAAAAGAAAGAGAACAAAAAAAGCCAAAGAATGAAAATCACAAAAACAAAAATTCATGCAGCAGATACAAGAATATCACAAAAACATTGTATAAAACCATAAGTAATGACATATGACAGTAATATACAAAGCCAGGGATACATCAACCCTGAATGAAAGTTCAAGTTCATCCATAGACATCAAGAAAACAGCTCCAAATGTCCCAAAATGCTTTAATTTCATCCTTATACTTGTAAATGACTTTCTCATACGTTGCGACAGTTAGAAGCTCCTCCAGCCATTCATCAATATTAAAAGAAAGGCTTGGCTTCCAGGACCTCCACATCATTTATTTTAGCAACCATGCATGCACGCAGCAACCACATTTTCTTGCCAAAGTCAATTTCATCCAGTATAGAAATGTCGCCTAGAATGAGTAAAGAAGCATTCATGGGAATTGCAATGTTTAAGACTAGACTCAATCGTTCACAAACCTTTACCCAGAACTGCATTGTTTTGGGACTTGACCAAATCAAATGACTGAGGGAGCCTCTTGAGCTGTTACATTTCCAGCAGAGGTCAGTGTCCAAAAGTCGCCTCCTGAACAACTCTCCGGAGTCCAATAGGCCCTAAACAGTAGTTTTGTTTGAGAGGCTCTGAGGCCCCATTCCAAACTCACCAGACGAGTGTTTTCACAGCACTTTCCGCCAACATCTCAAGCCAACATCTTCTCTTAATTCATCAGCCCAAATGGTCGGCAGCCGTGGATCTCCTTTTCTAGTAGCCTTTATGATTCCATACATGGTAGAAGCAGGGTGTGCAGCACTCGAGCATATCTCCACATCTGCCCAGGCAGCACTTTGAATAGACAATTGTGGCACCTCAACACAAGCTGAAATTATAATCTTCCGTTTTCTATATTCAGCAAACGAGCAGTCCGCCATGTCACATAACTGTGCAAGTCGAGCGTACGGTATCCAATTGCCATCCTAAAACAAATCTTTAAAGTATTTTATACCAGCCACAAACCATTCAATCCAAAAGTGGGACTTACCCTGGAATTTCAATGCTGGGTTATTCCAAATGGATGCATCTGGGTGTAAATAAGGATCAGTACCCAAACGACTCAAGAGTTCACACCAGCAGTCCTGTAGAAATGGAGTAAGTGCACTGGTCACTTTGGATTTACATCTTTTAGAAGACAGCAGGGCTTTAGGGTCCAACTGGGAAACCGCACCACACTCCCATGACAACAGTTCAGACTGTTCATTGATAGAGTCAGCAACCTTGCACAAGTGGCGAGTGGAGAATGATAAATGGTAGTCCATGAAGTTAGGTAGGTTCATTCCCCCCAATTTCAATGGGAGTTGAAGTTTCCAAATTGCGAGCCTTGGAGGTTTCCCGTTCCAAATAAAGTTTTGCAAAATTCTATCAATCTCCTTGAAAATGCTCCTTGGTATCCTAACAGGAAGCATACTTGAGATGTAAATTATCCGAGGTGTCACATTCATTTTTATACAGTTTATCTTCTGACTGAACAAAAGGAGTTCTCAACCAATCAGATCACTTCTGCGTTTCTCCATCTTGGCTTGTGACTATGCCAACACTCTAAATTATCTAGTTAAGGCCCAACCTTTACTGTATTATAGAATTCACAGATAGTCTTGGCTAGCCCCACTCCCAACCATCCACCCACCACCACAGAATTAAACCAAGTGACCCAGATAGGCATCCCTGACGCCTGGCTACTCTCTCACAGTGGCTACTATATACCAGCCACCTGGTCAGATCGCCCCCATTCTCTCCGAGTGGGCCCACCTCTTTTCCTCCCTCCTGGCCTCAACCACTCAACTCCTCCTCCTTGGAGACTTCAACATCCACCTGGATTCTTCCTTTCCCACCACGGGACTCTTTCCTGACCTTTGCGACTCTCTCTCTCTCACATTCTCTCTATTCTTCCCTCTGGCCCAACTCACTCCACAGGGCACATTCTCGATGTTCTGATCTCCTCAGACATCTCCCTCTCTAACCCTCTCATCACTCTTCTCTCCTGGAATGTCCAGTTTCTCCTCTCCTCTCTCTCTCTAACCCTCAGGCCAAACTTATCCCCACACTGCCACCCACCCTCTCCGTCATTCGACCCATGAAGTGTGTGTCAGTTGAGGCTTTTGCTGCCTCTTTGTCTCTCCCACCTGCACCTTTGGCTGACTCACACCCTGACACAGCCCTTTCCACGCTCCACTCTGCTATCTCAGATACTCTCAATACATTTGCCCCTGTCCTGAGGATCCACATGAAGCCTAAATCCAAGTGCAACTCCTGGTACAACTCAGCTCTCATCACCCTTATACGCAAGTGTAGGGTGGCTGAGAGGAAAGGGTTGGCATCTTGTACATCCTCTGACAAACTGGCCTGCCACCTGCTCCAAAGGCAATACCGACTCTCTGTCCTCACTAAGAAGGGAGCTCACATACAAGCCTGCATTTCTGCGGCATCTAACAACTCAGCCAAACTCTTTAAAATCTGTAAGGAGCTGGACAATCCTGCCGCAGTCGCTACCTCTCCTGTTCCTTCCCAGGCCCTCTGTATGGCCCTGATTCTCACTTCATCTCTAAAACCCAGGACATCTTGTCCACCCTTTCAGCTTCTACTGCTTCTCCCTCCAGTCTCTCCTCTTCCTACGGCCCGCCTGTGGCCGCCCTCTCCCTTACCTTTCTTTGCTCTCCTCTCCCCTAACAAGGTTTCGAGACAAGTCCGATCTATGAAAACCTCATCAAAACAGGTTCCTCCCTGTTATTCCAAACCATCAAGGACCACATTGACACCCTCACTCCAGCCTTGACTGAATTCTTCAACCACTCTTTCACCTCTGGAACCTTCCCCTCCCCCTTGAAGCACTCTCTTGTGCACCCTCTTCTCAAGAAACCCTCAGTACAAACCTCCGTTCTAGCTAATTATCACCCGATCTCGATCACTCCTTTCCTGGGCAAACTCGCCTGCTCTCTAACTTTGATTCTAATCTTCCCTCTGCCCTCATCCTACTTGATCTCTTCTCTGCCTTTGACATGGTCAAACATGCCATCCTGCTCAACCGGCTCTGTGATACCCTGGGTATCACTAATCAGGCTCTGGCCTTGTTCACTTCTTTCCTCTCTGACCGACCCTCCAAGGTCCAACTTGGGTCCTTCCTCTGCTCTATTTCTCTCTTCACCTGCAGTGTTCCCCAGGGGTCTACCTCTTTCCCTGGTTGTTCAACCAATACCTGAAACCTTGCACCCAGAGCGTTGCTGCTCTCTGCTCCAACTTCCAGTGCTATGCGGATGACACCCAGCTCGCTTTCATGCTCCCCTGTCGCCTCTTCTCCTTCACTCATCCCGAATTGTCTGTCTGCAATCCAAGAGTGGTACACAGCAAATGATCTCTGCCTGAATGCCAGTAAGACAGAGATCCTCCTCATCAGCACACCTGCACTCCTCTTTCCCGTCACTCTCTGACGTCTATAAGAAGTTAAACTACCAACTGCATCTCCCAGAGGTATTATTCGTTTCTTCTCCTTTCCCCAGAATCTCATTGGTTCTAGAGCTCTGGTTCTCTCCAGGCTTGACTACTGTAACAGCCTCTTTTTAAATCTGCCCATCTCTACTCTCTGTCCTCTGCAACTCATCCAGAACAGGACTGCAAGACTTTTCCTTGGCCTCAAGCCCAGGGATCGGATCGCTCCAGCACTGAAATCTCTCCATTGGCTCCCAGTGGCTGCAAGGATCAAGTTCAAGACTCCTTGCATTGTCCACAAGGCCTTGTGGGGCCTGGGACCGAAACATCTCCAGATTTTCCTTTTTAAGTATCTTCCTACTCGAACTCTTCGCTCCTCAACCTTCAACTCCTTGAGGGTCAGTCGCTTTTCCAAGCAACAAGCTGGGGGCAGACCGCTCTCTTTGGCTGTAATCTCCCTCTGGAACAGCCTCCCCCCCTCTCTGAAACTTTAGCAGATCCATCTGCATTTCCGAAGCCGCTCAAGACTTTCCTCTTTGCTTCTGCCTTCTCTCTTCCTCTTCCCTGCTGATCTCCTCTCATATACTGCACTGGTTACATGGCCACCCTCTGAACTACGGGCACAAGTCCCTGCCCTCCTAGTTGCACTGCCTCCTGACAACCCTGCACTTAGGGCTGCATCTGTAACCCTACAGTCCCCCTTCCTGCAATATCTATCACTTGTTCTGCACGTAACCTTGCACTGCCACATGCTGGCCGCACTTCATGTTTTTCGATGTTTAGATTTTGCACTTACACTTCCTCCCCTTTTCCCCGGCACTTTTCCCCTTTCCTCTCCCCTGCACTTGTGCGATATCAATGTCACTGGGCCTAGTAAGATCGGTGTCTTGTCCTCCCCTGTTCCCCTTCCTTGCCTCGTTACGCCTTGAAACACTTGTGTATAGGCGCGCTATAAATAAAATATCATATCATATCATATCACAGTCATTCTCCTTCGGAGTCCCTCACCGCTCTTCTCCTTCAGCACAGTTGTTCTCCTTCATCATAGTCCTCCTTTGTTGCAGTCCTTTCTGTTTGTCATAGTCCTTTGTTATAGTAGTTCTCCTTTGTCGCAGTCCTTCATCACAGAACTTCATCACAGTCCTTCTCTTGGAGTTATGTATTTTGTTTGAATATCAACTACACACATTGTTTCTACTGCATTGCTTTTCCTTTTTTTACCACCAAAAGATGGTGGGTTGGTGTCAAGCATGTACAATTTGGTGAAAGGAGAGAGGGGGATGCAATGGGTCTCCCCTTTTTGGCAGTAAAAAAAAAAGAAAATGTGTAAAAAAAAGAATTGCCCAGTACATTTTTGACCAAATCACATGGATCCCCATACAGTCCTTGTCATTCATCAGTTCTACCCTCAAATTCTTCATCACAGTCCTTCTTCTTCAGTCTTTCATCACAGCCCTTCTCCTTTGTCACAGCCCTTCTCTTTCATTACAGTCCTCTATTATTGTCAGTACCTCTACTTTGTCACAGTCATTCTTCATCACAGTCCTTTGTCATAGTCCTTCACCTTTTCGTAGTCTGTCACCACAGTAATTTTACATAATCACAGTACTCATCAAGGTTTTCTCCTTTCTCCCAATCCTTGTCCTTCATCAGTCCTCCTCTTACATTACAGTCCTTTTCAACATGGTTCATAGTTTACATTATTCCTTCATTGCAGTCCTTCTCCATCAGTTCTTTATCACAGACCTTCTTTGTTGTCATAGTCCTTCTCGTTACTCAACGTCCACCTTTGTCACTTTCCTTAGCCTTCATCGCAGCACTTTTCTTCTGTCACGGTCGTTTTCCTTTGACATAGGCTTTCTCCATTACAGTTATTCATCACATTCCTTCTCCTTCATCAGATCTTCTTCATAAGACTCCTCTGTCACAGTATTCCTCTTCATCATAGTCTTCCTTCGTCACAGTCCTTTGTCCTTCTTCATCTCAGTCCTCCTTCGTCAATGGCCATTTTTTCGTCAGTCCTTCGTCACAGACGGTCTCCTTTGTTGGTCCTTCTCCTTCTACACATTGCTTCCCCTTCATCACAATCCTGTATCAACATCTTTCTCCCACATTACGCCCTTCTTCATTGTGGCAGTCCATCCCCTTCATCAATGTCCTTCATCACAATCCTTCACAGATTAAGACAAATATTCATTAATACATCATTAAGTAGTGTGGCATATCTTGGCAACATCCACTTAGATATGCCATACTACTCTTTGCAGATGTGCTATGCTATTGGTATGTATGTGCTCTGTTGCCATTTCTATGGTTTACTGGCGCTCTGGTGGATCGGAGAGGGAGCTGGTGGGTGATATTAGTGGGGAGAGAGGATGGAATGCATGAGCATTATGTGGGGGGGGGAGTCCGTTTCTCGGTGCTCTGTGTATAAAGGCATTTGTGTCCGCAGGGGGGGGCTTGTGGGCTTATCAGCATTGGCTTGGGGTGACCAATAAGTTGGTTGTAGAAGTGTAGTGTTCTGATGGTTAACGTCTGCCTGGAGGGGTGTTCATTTGTCATGTGTGGGAGACTTAGCTGGTGTGTGCATGTTATGTTTGAAAGTAGAATTTGAGCGCGTTAGTGCGGGACATTCAGATACCCGTTTGGGCGGACACACCTGGAATTGCATATGGCAGATCAAAACATGGCAGGGCATGCACAAATGTTTGAATGTCATCGCCAACTTTGCAAAAATACAATGCATTTACTGTCTCAATATTTTGCTTAAAGGTAATGGTTTCGATTTTTATGAATTTTGAGAATTGTGGCATTTTGTAAATAGATAGGCGTGTTAATGTATATTTGTGATTGTTTTGTGTATTTTGTTAGCAATATTTCCGTTTCGAATTTGCTTTCAAATAATATTGCTTTTGATAAAAAAAACATTTTTTAAATGAATATGATAAAAAAAGAGCTAAATAATAAAACTCCTTCAAATTATTTAATCGTCCCTGCATTTTTCATTTTTTGGTTTATATATATGGTTGACATAATTCTTAGGCCTTTATGATCTAAACATCTGTATAATTTGATGTTAATTAAATAATATACCCGCAGGAACAATCGGGGTTAGATTTACTTCGAGTTCTACAAATACAGTGCAACAGGGGTAGTTCTGTCCTGGAAAAGAAGAAATTCAAAGAATGGTCAGAAAATACTCGTCTATGCATTGCGTGCATTGTTTTACACATTTCAAATCGCATATATTTGGTTTGGATGCCCAGTTTGCCCACTGTTTCTCTTGTTCAATGGGATACACACTCAGCTGAGCGCAGAATGAAAATCCAATTGATGTGCCCGTCTGAAGGTGCCATTTTTACTTTTTCAGGGTGGCTTCAGCAGTGGGACCGGCTGAAACAACCCTTGTTAATTCGTTTTCAGACCTCTTTAAGTAGCATATCACTTCCAGAGTTGTTTACGTAGTGTAGTGCTGAGAACCTTTTCAGTCCCTGCGGAGGAAGGATAGCTCAGGGTCAACGTTTTTGTCTTGGAAGCAAGACAATGCAGCACAATACAGGCTCGAATCCCGATCGCAACTAGAAACCACTGGTTGGTTTTAATCGCATTATAAAAGAACAATTATAATTATAATGATTAGATAGCCAGCACTACTATGCAGAATCAGTCTTCCCTCCAAATATAACAGGTTTAGTGCTTCTAAAATGCAAAGGTACTGATAAATGTGCTGGCAACATTAAATGAATGCTTAATTTCTATGCGATATAATGTTTTTCCGAGATTGTTGTGCCTTATTGAAACACAAGTTACAACATTATTTAAGATAAGAAGAAAGGATAAGTGAGCGATGGCAGAGCAGGTGATGTGGCTGGAGAACTTGAGATCAATAAAATGTGATACAACAAGGTTTGAACAAAGATGTATATGAATATGGGCAGATTTCTACTCATGTAAGAAAGAGGAATAATGATATTCAATATGAATTTATTTAATATACCATTGTGTAATAACTAATTCAAAAGGGAATTGTGAGAGGCTGCCTTGATAAGGAACAGCAGTCGAAACACGTGTTGTCAGGACAAACACAATTGATCTGCTGACCTGGCACAGTAGACACCATTTATCTGGTGAATTATAATGTATGTGAACTTGTGACAAACGTGTCAATGATATGAATATGAATATGAGAAGAAGGCAGACACAGTGTATGTGCTGTGTTGGCAGAACATACACACTTTATATGAGGCTGTGCACAGGCAGCATAAACACAATTAATTGTATGTTAGTGTGACAACAAAGAAGACACAATGTGTGGTGTATTAGCAGGACAGACACACTTTATATGAGGTTGTGAACATGCATCACAAACATAATTAATAACTAACTAGGGGTATGGCAACAAGGCAGGCACAATATATGTGGTGTGTTGACAGGAGAGACACACTTGATATGCTGTTGTGAACAGCAACAATAACATACTTTACTGGTTATGAGTATGACAACAAGATAAAACGTTCTTGTTTAAATAAAGTTTAGCCAGTTTTGTTACAATTGTCATGCCCTTTGGACGCAATTGTGCTGCACGTATGGATGGAATGTGACACTATTATGATTTTGGATATCCGCTTTAGCAAAAGCCATCTGCGCCATTATATGGTTTGTTCTGTTTTGAGCGCGTTATACATTCTCAAAATCAAAAAATCAATCAAAATCATAGACACTATGTAGGTGGTGAATTGGCATGACAGGCATCAAGTATATGTTAAATTACAACTCATGCACACTCATAACAACCATGTTCATGCTAGGGGCATGATTCTCTTCATAATCATCTGTCACCATGACAATCTTTCTCATGATATATTTAAGGTTGTAAACGGGCAGTAGGTAATGAGTGTTGTTGCAAAGCCCACAGATTTCGTTCTAGGACTTAATTAAGACCTATATATTTTCAATCCATTTCCTACCACTGCTGCCGTTCTGTCTGCTGTCTCAGGACTGGGGATTGGGGCGGGGGGGGGGGCAGACTCTGGCAGCCCCTCAAACCCGTCGGTGCTATTGTCCTGTTATTGCTTTTTGCTTTAGAAGGGCTCTATGCTCTGGACTTGGACAGTATTAACGGGTCTACTTACTTGCCTTATAATTTCGAAAAGGAAAGCCATTACTTCCATCTCTCCTAAAGGCAGAGAAGAACCTGTTCCAGATGTTTCAACCTATTACAGATGTCAACGTGCTTATATCAGAGATAACGGGATCATTGCTCGATATTGACCTGGTACCCCAAGAGGCTGGATGGGAGGGAGGTCTCACTGGGAAGAGTGCAGGCACTAATTGTGTTACTGAAGGTGGAGGGCTGAATTTAATTAATGATATCCAGATTAATAATGATGACGCCAGCTCTCAAAAAGCTAAACCCTCACTTTGTAAGACAAACCTCAGAAAGACCCCCTGCCGCCTTTTGAGTCTGGGAAAAAGCTGGGACAGGAAGGGGGGGACAAATGATACCGTCCCAGTTAATCTGCCTGGTCCCAGCATTAAGGGGGTACCTAAAATTGTTGAACTACGTACGGTTACAGTAGCAGCAGATTTGAGCGTACCCCCATCTACTTCAGCCACTACCATCTGCCTAAGTCTGGGAGCCTGTGAAGACAAAAATTAAGTCGGGCTCGAGCAAACCGAAGAGGGAATTTTCGTGATTGGCCAGTCTGTCCCCTTATCTAATAGGCTCTCTGTCCTGGAGGCCATGTACATGAATGAGCGCAGTAGGGCGATTTGAAAACGTGCCCTGCCTAACAACTGCATTTAAGAAATAGCACGCTTTCTTCGAACACAGGGAAAACTCCAGATACCCAGCAAAAGGCTAGGAAAGTGGGTAGCAAGGGCAATGCGACCGTGGCCACTACCCAGATGGAAAAGGAGATCATACTGACAATATTTTGTAGGGTATGGCCTCAGGTATTAAAACGTACATTGATGAGAAAGTAGGAAACATTCTTTGTGACCTGGTTTGTGAATTGAAGGTTTGATCAATCTCTGTGGCAGCAATGGTATCCAAGTTAGAAAAACAGGGAGAACCAAAAACATGTTAAAACAAGGGTGCGTGTGTTATGAACCCTCCGGACAGAACCCAGAGTGGTTCTGTTAGAATTCCCTTGGAGAGTGGCACCAATGACATTTTTTCCTGCAAACCATGCATCATTGGCTGCCCTCCACCACTTTGAATAACATTGGATCCAGATATCTTCAGACGGCTCAAGACTTACAACCCGTTATCCCTTAAGGGCGTTCAGACTATACATAAGGGGTCGGGGCATATGAAAATCAAGAGTCCCTGGTCAACAAGTGCATTTGACCAGTGAAAGGGTGCTCTTCAATTATCAGGGATGATATTATTGGATGCATGAGAATTAGAAATCCAGACGGTAGCAGTAATAGCATCCGGATTACTTTCAATTCAAGAGCAATAGCTGAGGGAGTTCTGGCCATAGAGTATCAAACACGCCCCCTATTAGATCTAAAATATCAATCAGAGCCCAGTCCCTGAATAGTAGTATTATTTCAGCTTCTAAGGAAGCAGGGATTGCTTCTGATAGCATAACTAATGCTATCGCCCCTAGCAATGTCTGTATGATTGGCAGGCCTGGTTGAAGGCCCAGTGCCAATGTGGGACATGGTCTCGAAGGAGTTGACTGACTACCACAGGGCACGGAAGGAGGTATTCTCCCTAGCATTTGTAGATTGGTTTCCTTGGACATTGCTGGCGCAGTGAAGCATTTAGAGACCCCAGCCTGGTGTGATTTTATTAGGGAGCACCAGCTAATATTGATTCAAGAGACCTAGGCAACTGAGGCCACTGGTCTCCAAGGTTATCAAATGTTTCACATCCATGCACAAAAAGGCTCTAAGGACAGGCCCTTTGGTGACTTGCTAATTTGGGTCAATATAGGACTGAGCTGACAAGTCACGTGTCGAGCTAGAGGCCTTATGGATTTACAGCGTGTAGTCATTTACACTACGAACAAGGAATGCTATCTCTTGTTCAACATATATAATCGACCTAATGCTGTATCTCCAATGGCCAATTTATTCAACATTCGGCAACTAATTGATACATGGAAGGATCTCAACCCATGTGATCCCCATTTAATACTGGCTGGTGATTTTAACCTACAATTCGAGCCACTAAGGAAACTTGATGGGCTGTGTGAGGATCAAGAGCAGGCCTGGCATATTCTTTCTCTGGCAGCTGCTTACCCAAAGAAAATGCATCGGCTGGAGACAGATATTGCCCGAGTATTATTTGGTCTGGACTTCAGAGCATGTAATGGCCGTTTTGTTAATGAACAGCCGGCCGCCTGGAACTTCTGCGGCACGAATGGTAGCACCAGTATCAATTATATTCTGGTCACTAGGTTTGTGTTTGGAGAGAACTTTGATAGTGACCATAGACCTCTTGAGATGAAATGTAAGATAGGCAAGGGTATTACCCTACTCATGCTCATTCATTAACATTTGCTGGGCATGCTCAGAAAACGATGAAGTGGTCAAGATTATTGGAGTCTGATTCCCTCCCCGGGATCTATGGCGCAGTACTTATGCAAATGGAGTAGATCTGCATGGGAGGCCTTAGTGATTCCGAGATCCTGCATGAATGTATCTTAATTGCAGAGGTAGCTTTGGCATACTTCACGCATACTAAAGCATGATTAAATGCCATGCTATAAAACGAGAGAATTGGTATAATGAAAATGATAGGGAAGCCGTGCGGCAACTCTGTGATACCTTGACCAGGGGTGTATGAGCAAATAAGGCTTCAATTCGCAAATGCAGAGCCAGATATAAGCAAATAACTTGCGAGAAAAAGGAGAGTCACGTTAGGAGAGAAAGGGACGGTCTCCTTAACTCATAATAGAGGGGTGATAGCCAAGCTTTCTGGAAGCTTATCTCTGGGGCGTAGAATGCAACTGTACGATGTTGCATTACTGCGAGTCAGTGGTACTATCATTTCTCTGCCCTTTATTATGGGGTAAACCCCACAGATGGAATAAAAATAGCAGCCCTGTCCGGTCATGTACTAGCGGCAGAGTGGATCTTCTCGTGCAGCATGGATAGATTTGTGCAGCTATTAAATACTCGAATGGGGGAAAAACCCCTAGTACAGATGGGATCCCAGCTGATTTATGTAACGAAGAGCTAACAATCTGGATCTCGGGTCTCTGGAAATTTTTGAATGCCGTTATTGCTGAAACTGCAGTACCACCAACATGGCAACAGGCTGTGATAGTACCCTTTTTCAAAAAGGGAGGTAGGGATTAGCCCCCTGATTATCGCCAGATCTCCCTTAGCGTGGGCGAAATATTCCCAGAGTCGATTGTGGGCCATCTGCAGTCTTGGGTAGATGACAATAGAATAATGAATGATCTCCAAGCTGGGTTCAGGGGAGGGAAGTGTACCACTGACCAAAGCTTTCGTTAATATCTTTTAGTCCAAAAATATTTTTTCCTAAAAAAGGTCAAAGTATGTGCAATATTTGTGGATCTTAGAACCACTTTTGATGGTGTGCCCCATGATCTTATGTGTAAGATCTTGGAAAAGAGAAGAGGGCCCGCCAATCTGCTCGCAGTGATACAATCACTTTATTCTTATAACACAGCAGGGGTTTGCTTTAGGTTGGCGGGAGAAAAGACAAACTCCTTCGATGTGGTGAAGAGTGTGAGGCAGTGATGAGTGCTTGCCCCACTCCTGCTTTGTATATACATCGGGGAGTTAATTGGAGAACTGCACCTCTGCTGTCAGGATCCACCAAAAATGGACACTGTTAAGTATCCGGCATTGGTTTATGCTGATGATGCCGTTAGTTGGTCAATTTCCCCCCATGGACTTAGAGCCACGTTGGCAGTTTTCCTTAGTAGCTGTACGTCTCTTAAACTGGAGCGTAATACTAGGAAAGCAGAGACTATCGTTTTCAGACCTAAAGTCTCAAAGCTCAGTTACATCATTGTCAATGTGGCAGAAAATAGACTTGAGAATATGCCCTTTTACGAATACTTGGGAACAAGGTTTCACGAGTCTGGTCAATGGACCTCCCAGTTGAATAAGGCTTATTCTGGTTTAAAAACGCATAATGATGGGATTACTTCCTTCTTTACCAAGCATGGGAGAGGTGCAATTTCCCCGGCCATTGAGATGTATCAAACAGGCCGTCTCCTTAGCCCAGTTAGGTGCAGAATTATGGGGTTATGTCAATACCATCAGTCTTGCAAGAGTGGAAAATGATTTTTTGAAGCAATGTATTATGGTCCCACAAAGTACCCCAAATGCTCTGTTCCATCTGGAAACTGATGTGTGCCCAATCAGTGATGTGATTTCTATCCATGCTGTGATGTATTGGATCAGGCTTTGGAGTGTCGAGTGACTTGACAGTTATCGTAAAGATCTGACCGGTGTGATGAGCCTAGAGGAAGGAATGAGTTTACCATGGGTAAAACACGTCAAAGATATTTTATTGGTCCTAAATGAATCTGAACTATGGGATAACCCTGACAGCATTGATAGAACATTGAGTGGGGGAATAAAGATGGATGCAATCATTAGGCCTAGGAGGAGTATTGAGGAGGCAGCCAGCAAACTCAAACTTGGAGCTGGGTATTTGTTGGTGAAACCAGATTAGGGGTGTGAGAAATATCTGGATTACCTAACAATCCCATGCCAGCATGCTTTATTTGTATGTTTCAGGTTGGGAGTACTCAGGATAGCCTCTTTCACCGAATTCTGGAGTGATGACGACACAGGAGTTTTCCCTTTATGCTATACAGGAGAAGACACCATGGCCCATTTCTTGTTTGCATGTGTTGAACTGAAGGTGCCAAAATCATATCACAGAGAAACTGGCATTTGCCACATGGCAGATGCACTGAGATATTGTAGAGAATGCACTGATCATCGGACTGGGCTAGCGGTGGGCAATTTCATTAATCGTGCTTGGTATCGCAGGTCAAAGGCGTTAGTACATGACGCTTAAGAAATCCTATACTATTTACTGCATTCAGGGGTGGGGGAGGTTGCGAGGTAAGCCATCCCCCCTCCAAAGTATAATATGATGATGAGTGTATCGTGTGTTCCAATGGAGTGAATATTCTGTGTTTAACACTTTTCACACCATTATCATACCTGGGGAGCTGTGAGATGACACTACCCCCTTGGTGTAATGTTGTGATAGCACATTTGCGTTTTGCCTATTACTAGAGTCAAAATCTATTTTTAACAGTTGATTTTCCTTTTTTTGAGCATTGTTATTCGGTGTTATTCCTACTGTGATCGAATTTTGTATACATATGATGGTGTTTTAGCATGTCAAAGGTATTGTCCTTGTGATTTTACATCCTTTTAATATGTGTTTTTTGTCAGTATGTAATAATTGTTTTGCACACTTTGTGGCATTTTGCCCAATAAAGTATTACTGGTTGATTGAATGTACCTACAATGCCTTTCGGCAAACATTTCCCTTGAAGCATGGTAGGCCCTGTCCCGGCTGTCTTGATATCTCCTCTGCCCAAACCTATGCCTGGAATGCTAGTTTGCATGTTCCGGTGTGAAAACAGAAAAATAATATGAGGCCGGGAAGTCCAAAGGAAACACACCAAACCCCGGTTACAAAGGAACATATAAAGTACTTTATTTTAAGCTCAAGCAGTGACAAAGTCAATGACAGATTGGATAGCTATCGGCCCTCAGTATAACAAAACAAACTTCAACAGGGTTCGATGTATTCAGTGAGAGAATATACATTGGGACAATCAGGCTTATATACATTTCTCCAGCCTTTTGTCCAACCTCTTCACGGGTTAACCATTCCATGAATGTATTACTGGTCTAGGGTCTCTGCCAGGTCAACTTTTAATATATTCATCCGTATGTGCATAGATCAGTTCCGTTGATACAGGTAATCCATTTACACACAGGTCAACAGAAGGACAAGGTCTCAGTTCACGACCCTAACAAGTGGCCTGTAGGCAAGTTATACATTAGCTGTACGGAGGTCATGACGACCAGATTCTGTTCGGAATGGCATCGTCCACCATTTTGATGTACAGGGTGACTTTTACACAGCAAGAGAAACTAAAATGGCGGCTTAATTCAAGATGGCGGCTTACATCAATTTCTAAGGTCAAGACCTTGCCGTAGAGAGTTATTCGCGTACAGTTTTAAGCAACTTGGCGTAGGCCAATATACATACAATCGTTACAATAGGAGGCATAATTTAATATTCAGTTTGACAAACCCTCCTTTTGGCCTATGCCAAGTGCTAAGACTACTTCTGATCTCCTTGCAAGTAACTCCATACATCATCGTCCATACACCCTGAATCGCTGTCAGAGATATCTATGGCCATCAGGTCGTTCACTAAGATCTCTTTTAACACATACTCCTTGGAAGTTTTATCCGGGGCATGTACTTTATGTCCTATTGTACCTATCGCCTGAGCACAACATCCCCCTAGCATCGAACATATACTAGGCAGACATTGGATATAACAACAAAGGAATAGCAGAACTCCCAAAATGATCAACAAAACTACCTTCCAACCCCAAGATAGCAAGAAGTCCCAAAACCAAGCACTAATATTCCAGTTATCCTCGGGAACATGCACTTCTGAGCTAAGGACGTGCAGATTCTGAATTGCTTTGAAATGGTTGGGGAGGAATCTGGTACGAAAACACAGCAAGCGGACCCCACTAATTTACATACTCTACCACGTTCGGCCAGAATGACATTGAATGCCATCCGGTTCTGGAGTGCTACTAATCTTATCGCTTTCTTCTCTAATGTCATGTTATAGAGTATATCTGTGGTCCGGTTGATGGTTCTCTCCAGTACTCTCGCTAGTCTCCTGATATCTTCGGAATTTGCTATCTGCCCCCAAAATGGCACCACTGATTTTGCTATATCTCCCAGGATTTGTGCGGGGGTATCACCATTCTCATCCCGCCGTGGACGAGCCTTTGAAACTTCCAAAGTGCTTGCTATGAACACCCCACGTAACAGGATCCCTAAATAACAGGTTCCCTGCCAATCCCTGGGCAACCATGGAAATGCTACATTACCGCAAACGAAATAGACAGGTTCACCTACATACAAAGGTCTGTTTTCCCCAGTCAAATTTGCAACATTGGCACAGCTTTTAAAATCTCCCATTGACCGGGTGCCATTCCTCTGTATGCAGAAAGAAACTGAATCGGGGCTATGGTTAACAGAGTAAGAAGGAGGCACGGCATCCTTATTGCCTATCGGAGCCATTTTAAAGGAAATCAAAGATTGGAAAGGACGAGATAGTGTATCAGAAGGCCTAATAGAAGCAACGTTGAATTTACTCCTATTTTCAAAAAGCGAGCATCACAGGGGAGTCAGAACACGTTTTTCAAAACTATTCAAATTAGTTCCATCAAAATTCCCCGAGATGCTATCATTCCATCAGCCAAAGAACAGTGCTCTAAGAGAGGCATAACAAGCAGTCGTCAAAGGTAAGGGATGAATATACCAACCTAGCCCCTTATCCCCATGCTGCGGTAAATGCGAGCAGACCCAGCAATTGGTTTTGTTAAAAATGGCATGTGTCGAATTCATAATCAACATCAAAGTATTGTTGTGATACTTCTGTCTATGCTGAGAGTCCCTAGGTGACAGAGTATGCAAATGTACAAAAGGAGTAAAAACAGTAGGTACAATTTCAGTTGGCAAAAGAGGCTCTAGAGGATAAATCTCCTCAACGTACCAGAATCCTAAAGCAGTTACTATAAAAACCCAAATTATTATCATCAAAACACAGCAATACGTTTTCGGGGCCCAGGCACATTGTTCATTGTCCAAGTTGGTCACCCCCTTATTTACAGGTCCAATACGAGCAGTAGCGGTGGCAGGCATCATAGTCTTCGGATGGAAACCACAATGTTTGTTGCTGGCGACCCCCCGGTCGCGCGGCTTCTTAGTCCTTCCCCAACCCTAGCCAACAGAATCCCCTTTCTCAAATTTGGGCAAAAGCAAGCCCTTGATGATCCTTTCCTTCTTTGAATGGACAGTCGAACCGTGCCGTAGGTCTATTTTCGCCGCCGAAGATTATATCTGGTGGTTCCCGGTACTGTTTGATCCGGAAATAAGGTAACGTCACTTCCTGAAGGAAGCAACGTATCAGGGGCAACGGAAGTTGCAGAATTCGGAGCAATGGTTTCCGGAAATGACTTTTCCAAAGAGTGTGGAGACAAAATGGGCCCTCGTAGCGTACAGGTAAAGCTGATCGTACCTGATGATAAATGAAATACAGATTTTTAGTAAACTGGTTACAGTAGTCTGAAAGCAATACATTCTCAACACTCCTCGGTGCTTTAGGTTTCGGAAGACCCCAAATATTGGCAGGCCTCCCCATCACCACCTCAAATGGAGAGAGCCCAGTCTTAGTTTGAGGGGTAGTGTGCATGACTAGTAACACAATCGGTAAGGCGTCCGGCCATTTTAGTTTGGTGCCGGCACACGTCTTAGCAAGCTTGTTCTTTAGGATACCGTTATGTCTCTCTACCAACCCAGCACTTTGAGGATGTCTAGCCGAATGAAATCGCTTATCAATATTTACTGCCGTACATATTTGTACAATTACAGCAGCAACAAAATGTGGACCATTGTCCGACCAAATGACTCTTGGCAACCCAAATCGCAGAAAATACTCCTTTATCATAATTTTCGCAGTGGTCATGGCTGTAGCATCTTTGACAGGGAAAGCCTCAACCCATTTACTAAAGGCACAAATGACCACAAGGACATATTTTAAGCTATTTCACTGCTCCATCTCAATAAATTCAAAATGAATCACTTCAAATGGGACAGAAGGAGGCCCAAAGCTACCCCTTGGAGTTACTGCCCCTTCCCCACATTTTGCTGTAGGCAAATCATGCAATTTTGGACATAATGCTGAACAATTTTCGAAATCTTATCATTCATCCAGACTTTCTCTAACATTTCCGTGATCTGTTGAGCACACACATGTGTGGGACCGTGTGCCATAGTAACCATCATGACTATGTAGGCATTAGGAAGCAACCATTTCCCTTCAACTGTGTCCACCCAACACCCATCATGATCTAATTTCCCCAAGCCTTCATCCCATTTCTTAGATTCTTCCATTGTGGCATCAGCTTGGATATCCCGCACAGACCCAATATCCTCGTCCATTACATAGACATCCCTAGTTTCTCTTAGAGCATACATTTCTGTGCGAAGATCTGTGGCAGTTTGTCTGGCTATCTGATCAGCAAAGATATTCTCTTTTCCTACATCATCTGTGATCTTGCGGTGCTCTGCGCATTTCATGATTGCTAACTGACTAGGGAGCGCGAGCGCCGAGAGCAATTGTACTATCAGGGGGCCATGCTGAATCTTGGTCCCATGTGAAGTTAGAAACCCTCTCTCTGACCAAAGTCTCCCAAAGTTGTGAGCCACCCCAAAAGCATACTGACTGTCAGTATATATATATTCACCGTTAGCCCTTCGGAAAGCTCACAAGCTCGGGTTAGTGCTATAATCCCTGAGGCCTGCGCGGAGTTATGCGTAATTCGATTGGTCTCTACAACCGTACTTAATGTAGTGACTGCATAAGCAGCTGTGGATGTACCATCCGGAAGTTTGAAGCAGGAGCCATCACAAAATAGTTCCCCTTGCGCATTATCCAAAGGAGTGTCCTTAAGATCAATACTGCCCTTTGTTTCTTGTTCAGTAGTATACAGGCAGGCATGTGACTCATCATCACCGCAAACAGTATTTTGCAGGAAAGGTAGGAGTTCAGCCGGATTAAGAACACAACACCTCCTAATTTGGATGTGGGGAGCAAACAAAATCAATTCATATTTCGTCAATCGTGCGGAATGAGGTGTTGCGTTTGGGTTTTGTTCAATAGAACATCCACAGAGTGAGGCACCATCAGGGTTAGATCATGGCCTAGGACCATTCCCTCACTCTGCTTTACAGACGCGGCAGCAGCAGCGACAGCTCGCAAACATCTTGGCAAAGCGCATGCGACAGGATCAAGGGCGGAAGAGTAGTAACCGCACGGCCTATTCTTCCCTCCATGTTCCTGCGTTAATACAGATAAAGCACATCCATCACATTCATGCACAAACAACACAAAGGCCTTGTTGTAATTTGGTGTACCCAAACCGGTGCAGAGCATAATGCAGTCTTGAGAAGCTCAAATGATTGTTGATGTTCCGATTTCCATGGCAATGGCGAAGAAATGCCCTTCTTTGTCATGGCCAACATCGGTTTTATCACTAGTGAAAAGTTCGGGATCCATAACCTACAGTAAGAAGCGATATCTATTAAGACTCTGACTTCCTTCTGTGTATTCGGGACAGACATGCCAGAAATGTGTTTTATTCTTTCAGGTGTCAATCTTCTTCCCTCCTTTGACAGGAGGTAGCCTAAATAGGCGACCTCCTGGCAACAATATTGAAACTTTTTAAGCAAAGCTTTGTGACCATGTTTAGCTAGATGGATGAACAACAATACAGTGCCCTCTTTACAAGAGCTCTCCGAATCTGCTGCTAAAAGCAAGTCGTCAACGTACTGAAGAAGTGTACAAGTAGGGGGTAATTCAAGAGTATCAAGCTGTTCTTTCAAGGCTCTACTATAAATGCTAGGACTCTCGGTGTAACCTTGAGGTGCATGAGTAAATGTGAACGAGCGCCCCCCTAAGGTGAACGCGAACAAATATCTACTGTCCTTGTGTATAGGAATACTGAAGAAAGCATTCTTCAGGTCCACAACACTGAAGTAAGTAGCCGTAGCTGGAATCATAGTTAATATCGTCGTCACATCAGGCACAATTGGAAATTGAGGAGCGACAACTCTATTGATGGCACGCAAATCAATTATAAAACGAAACGGAATGGCATTATCGCCTTTTTTGTACATGGGTAAAATCAGACTATTGCACAAACTTCCTGTAATCTCCTCAATCACCCCACGATGTACAAAATCGGAACCGATGCTCCTCAAAGCTCGCTCACCTTCAACCGAGATCTTATACTGCGGGATGCGTGGCAGCTTAATACCATGTTTCAATACTATTTTAACAGGCTCAATCTGTAGAACACCGACATCATTGTCGTCAGCCACCCTCAAACACTCCGGGACATTACTGAATTCTGGTGGCAAAGGTCTAGTCAAAAATTGTGAAACAGAAAATTGCTGTGGTGAAATCGTCAAACGCACTCCATCAGACGAACAATGAATCACCGCATTTAATTCCTTCAACAGATTTAACCCCAACAAATTCTCTCCACAATTCGAAGTCAAAAGAAATGGACAATGGTCTGTAAAGGGACCCAAAGAAATAGGTACCGGCGAAGAAACCGGACAAATGACTGGTGTGCCAGAAAACCCTACGGAGACATTGGTTTGCCCTGACAGTGGAATGTTTGGAACCCGACAATGATCAATGGCGCACTTCTGTGCTCCAGTGTCTATCAAGAACTGATGCTTCCTATTTCCCACTACCATTTCAACGTAGGGACCTTTCTGACTAACGGGAATAGGTGTAGGTTCCAAACCCTGCTTCGGGCAATCCTAACGAAACAGAATATCGTCAAGAGGAAGCTCCTCAGAGAGGTAAGCAGCAGAAGGGTGATTGAATATGTTTCTAGTATCCACACTCGAAGTCTGATTGTCCTGTGAAAAAGGTTGCTGAGGATCCTGCGAAAACTGACCTCTACCAGGGCCCCCCACTCCGGGGCGACCTCTGGGTCGTCTACCCATACTCCCAAATGTGTTATTTGACCTCTGTCGAAGGACGGGACATTGTGCATGCCAATGACCCTCCTGGCGACAATAGGCACACTGGTTAATGTTCACAGGACCCAAGGGCACGTTCCCTTGTGGAACATACTGACCTCTAATCTGCGAACTACCCCCTCTGGGGCCTCTAACAATTTGTTGTAACAATACTTTAATCTTTAAGTCTCCTTTTCTCTTCTCAACTCTATCTTTTTCATTATTGACATGGTTCTCATAGTACTGAGCCATGTGCAGTACTTCTGATTGGGATTTCGCCTGCCAAGCGCTCTCAGAAGACATAATCTGTGACTGGATGTCAGGCAGCAATCCACGCACAAATATGTCCACAAATAACCTTTTCCCAGACTCTGTGCCTAAATCCTGTCCACTGAAGTCCAAGAATACTTTTTCGAACCGATTAAAGAACTCGGTGGCACCCTCAGATTTTCCTTGGACACAGGCCGTAAGCTTGTCCCAAATAATTATTTTTTCGGGAATTATAGTTTTTAATTTTGCAATGATTCTGTCAGGCAAAGTGAGTATCACCTGAGGCGGTCTCTCGCCAGCTGGTCTTTCCCCGTCAAGCCTAGTTATATTAGCCCACGTATCTCCCAACCCAGGTGCATCATCTATTGTTCTAACCTGCTTCCACAAATCTACGAGCAGGAGTACAGGGAATAACAAGTCAATATCGCCTAGGGTGAACACTGAGGACTGCAAGACGGACTCTATCTCTTTATAGAATCCTGTCGGATTTTTCCTAATGTCGGGAATAGATTGCCTAATAGTGTTCACTTCCTGTCGTGAAAACGGGAGGTGAACAAACTGTGATACATAATGTGCGGGAATGTCCACAGCAGCTATACCTGCTGCAACATTAGCTGCAATCTCAACTTTTGGGACAAATGTCAGAGGTACCTCTCTCATAGGCAACTGAGATGTAGGCAACTCCGAACGCTTACTAAGCAACAGATCTAAGTCGAGCGCTAAAGCAGCCGAAGAAGTGTCAAGTGAAAAAGCTCTCTTATAAATACCCAGTAACTCTGTGGGACAACTAACCTTTTTCCTCACACATTCATCCTGCAGGTACTCTACCATTACCTGAATCACTTTCCTCTGCATTTCTAGCGTATATTGACTGTATGTGTCATATACTTCAACTGGAGTTATCGATAAATCCGAAATCCATCTAATCGCATCTTTTGTACAAATTCGCGCTTCCTCAGATGCCGATTTACGACATGGAAGAAATCATTTCTGTACATACATACTCTCCTCTTCGTCATCCTCATTCCGTAACTTTTCCAAATCTCTCCTATACTCAAATAACCTCTCGACATGCTCATGTACTTTCTCCACAGTGTCTCTTGAAAGTGCTAAAGTATTCAGATCCCTCAAGCATTGTGGGGGGTCCACATTATTTAATTTACCCCACATTACACATAAATGAATCCCTAAACCTTCAATGAAAACATTTTTCTCAGGAAAATTATCCATATTAGACAGTGCGGCAAAAACATTAGCTCGATCATCTCTCTATATACAATGCTTAGCCCATGCAAACAAATCCCGCTTCTTATCTGTAGGGACAGTATTACGAGTAACAACCTTTGACCCCGCACCCCGATCAACTATAGTCGGTATGGAACCACTCGGGAGTGGAGGTGCAGGCAGATTCAATAGAGGTGTTATTACTGGTGCAATGGGAAGAGGTGGTAGAGCAGGCGGAGAAACAACAGCCGGAAGAATAGGAACAACAGGTTGAGCAGGGAGAGCAGGAATAACAGCAGGAAGAGGCAAAGCAACAGGAAGAGGATCATACGGAGGTGGTGCAGAGGCACCAGGCCTTCGCTCGTTTAACAATTTGTCGAGAAACTCGTCAGAAACATGAAGGTCTTTAGAAGGATAGATTTTCTGAATACCGAGTGAGAAAGCCCTATCCATATTCCTAACCAACTCAAACTGTTTGTCCTGATCATATAACAACGCCTTTTCAGCAGTCGTTTTATGACGGCGCGCATGTTTTTCCCTACTCTTAAACTGCTGCAACGCTTCTCTTTTCCAATTCTGCAGAACATCAAATGCTGCGGGTCTGGCCTTTTTCTTTAACAAGACTGACTCTAAGTATTCAATACGAGGGATCTCAAAACTACCATTGATTGGCCACTGAAGTTCGGAGGCATGTCTGGTTTGTCTGTGCCAAATATTAAATACTACACTTCCAATGCTATGATTACAATACATAGTACACGCCGGCGACCCCTCCTGTGGTGCTGGGCGGCTAAATTCCAAAGATTGTTGATCGCTACGGAATAATGCCCTAAAGCAGCTAGACAATTTCCCAGGCATTTCTCAAATACTTGGTGTTACCTGGTCAATAATTGTGTCTGCAGATACAATGCGCCAAATTCAAATTGTCAGGGTTAAATTAAGAGTCGGGTCACGACTCACCTGACCAAACCTAAGGAGGACCGTACGGTTTATCAAAGAACTTACCTAACAAATTTTACCTTGCGTTTGGTGATTTCGGCAAATCTGCCCGCCTCAAAAATGGACCCTCATCAAGATGCCGTCCCAGACCACACGGCTATCGTCCAAGGATCGGATCGTGCAGCGCTGTAGAGGTGTCGCGTCTCGTTCAGTCGGGCCTGTAGTATCACACCGTCCGATCCTGGTCCGATAGCATGCGTCAACCTTCAATGGTCCGGCATCAATCTTGAGGGTCCCTATTCGGGCGCCAACTGTGAAAACAGAAAAATTATATTAGGCCGGGAAGCCCCAAGGAAACACACCAAACACAGTTACAAAGAAACATACAAAGTACTTTATTTTAAGCTCAAGCAGTGACAAAGTCAATGACAGATCGTTATAGCTATCGGCCCTCAGTATAACACAAGGAACTTCAACGGGGTTCGATGTATTCAGTGAGAGACTATACATTGGGACAATCAGGCTTATATACATTTCTCCAGCCTTTTGTCCAACCCCTTTGCGGGTTAACCATTCCATGAATGTATTACTGGTCTAGGGTCTCTGCCAGGTCAACTTTTAATATATTAATCAGTATGTGCATAGATCAGTTCCGTTGATACAGGTAATCCATTTACACACAGGTCAACAGAAGGACAAGATCTCAGTCACGACCCTAACAAGTGGCCTGTAGGCAAGTTATACATTAGCTGTACGGAGGTCATGACGACCAGATTCTGTTCGGAATGGCATCGTCCACCATTTTGATGTACAGGGTGACTTTTACACAGCAAGAGAAATTAAAATGGCGGCTTGATTCAAGATGGCGGCTTACATCAATTTCTAAGGTCAAGACCTTGCCGTAGAGAGTTATTCGCTTACAGTGTTAAGCAACTTGGCGTAGGCCAATATACATACAATCGTTACAATAGGAGGCATAATTTAATATCCAGTTTGACACCGGGACCTCCTCTCTGAGGCCTCCAGTTCTTTTGATGCATGTCTCCTACTTTCCCTGTGACCTGGCTCTCCCATGTATCGGGCCCTACATTTCTGATCATCAACCTGCGTACATGTGCTGTTGCGGAATGGCGCTTGGTACCACTCCTGCTCTACTCTTCATGGATTTACCATCTTCCCTTATCTCTTGCATGGATCTGCTGTGTTTGTACCCTGGATCAACACTGGACTTGGCCTGTTTCCCATATGCGATTCTTACCGTGGCTTGGTCCATTGTCTATCCACTTCTAGTTTTCTTCTGCTTTCCATCGAGGCAGGCCTCTCCTATACTGTGGTTTTTTGTCAGGACTCATGCCATCGGGCAGGCTTTTTGGACTGTGTACTCCGGACAAATTGGTTCCAAGTTAGGTCTCTTGTCACTCACGTTTTTGCCCTGGGTGGAGGCTGTTTATTCATATACTGACATATTGTGCGTTGTGCGTTCCTTGGAGTATGCATACTTACTATAACGTTTTTCAGCCTGGAGGGCTCTTATTAGCAATACAATCCCTCCCTCATCTCTGCTCACCCTGTAGTCAGTACCCCCGTCTACTGGCTAATCGGAGTATGGAGTGGCACAGGAAATAAAATGCAGGATAAGGTGGCCTGCTTATAGTCATTGCATCTTTTTTTATCTCTAATCAGTCTACCATTTTAGGGGACATGAAACAGACAATAGTCACTGCCAAGTGCCCACTCTCTGAAACGCCAGCAGACATCAATCTCTAGTAGCTTCCCATTTGAAAATGCTTCTGCTAATAACAAAGAAAACATACATAATTGTCCCTAATGCAAGAACTCGTTCACCCCTGTTTCCTACTTTGTGCTTGAAATGCAAAATTAAAAAAAAAAACAAAGAGTAGAATTCTTCCATTATGAGTACAGAAGTATAGCCTCTGGTCGCTGGCACGGCTGGCAACAGTGGATTCTGCAGCCTGAAAGCACAAGTACCCAGGACTTCCTCCAGCTTTGCACATTTCAACTAATGGTCCCTGTGGCTGCATTGTGGCATTGTGGCATGCGCATTATCTTTTGGTTTCCACAGAAAGGTATCTGGGGAGACAATTTTAGCAATATACTGGTTCTGTGGAAATCAAGCCGATTCCTGTACTCTACATCAGCATGGGCGTAATTATAGAGGGGCACGGGGGACAAGTCCCCCCAACTTTTGTGGCATGCCTTTTTGTCCCCCTATCTTTTGGTGCAGGGGGCCACATTGTAGATCCGAATTCATTGATCATGTAATTGGACAGTGTGAGCCTGGCTGAGATACCCAGCCAGGCTTGCACTGGCTCATTACAAAATGCAGAGCTGAGCTCAGCTGCGTGTATGTTTGCTGGAGGACTGGGCTGCGGGCTGACCCTAGTGAGAGGTCACATTTGGACAATCACATTTGGGTTCAGGGGTGTATTTAGCCTTGTAGGAGTGGGGGGTGAGGTGAGCCACGAAATGCAGCACGTATAATAGTCTCTTTCACACCCCCAAACCACCCTCCCCTGCCCTAATGTACTTTTTTGGTAACATTAGTGGCATATGGCATTTTTATACATAAAACTACAGGATCATTGCAGATGCAGGAAACCCATCTATTAGAGCTCTGCCCAGGCTCTCAGGGACACATTATATGGAAACCTACTAATTTGCATATGGATTGCACCGACCGAAGTGACTTCACAGATTGCAAGGAGCATCATCAATCTTTGATATGTGGAGGCACCATGGTAGTGACTTTAAAATACGTTGCCATAAGTAAGCCAAGTGGAAAATAAGTTGATAAGTTGTTGGTGCACATTACCTAAAGTGCACTATTGTTGTATATGGAGCAACTCCATAGTCATGAGGCTTTTTTATTATAATAGCATGATACATTAACATAAGCTTTGAAGTGAATCAAAATCAGGAACAGATCTTCAGATAAAACACAGTGGGCCTCATTACGGGTCTGGCGGTAACCCTGCCGGTGATACCAGCGGGCTGCCGTCCGACCAGAAAATCAATTATTACTGCTGCCTGACTTCCAGGTAACACCAGTGCAACCCTGGCGGCCAGGAAGTCAGGCGCCGTAGTTTTGCGAGTCCACATTCCCATGGAAATGTGGACACGGGACACCGGCACTGTTTACAATGGTGCTGGTGCTCCCTTGAGAACTCTGCGAGCAGGTGCCGTCCAGCCCGGCAGGCATGACCCTGGCAGGTGGGACGGCACCCACCAGTGGAGGCGTGCTGTGCCGGTCCGGTAACAACAGTGCTGGTCGGCTTAATGTCACCGTTGTTACCAAACCGGCACAGTCATAATGAGGCCCAATGTGATTAAATGGATTGCCTGGGATGTGGACAATTTAATCAACTGTGAACATCTTCCCATGTTTAGTTGGCATAGATATTTATTAAGGTTTTGCTTTACATTTCATGTGCTTAAATAATTATTTATAGCAATGCCTTGGAATCAAACCACATTACATAATAAGCTAGCCTTTCACAGTAGACTAACTGTACACTATATACATTGTCAGAGAAATGTGTTGAGGAATGAGAGTATGGCTTTAATTCTATCCTTCCCATCCTGCATGCAAAGTCACAAAAGTATCATGCGGATTAACGTGAGCCTAACAAATCCCACTTGGGTTTTAAAGCCATAGTCATTATTTCATAAAGCATGCAATATTATGCACCCTTCTCAATTCTGACCACTCCATCCCATACACATTCCTAAAAGGAAAAAAGTTTGTGCTAATAGTCACACCCTCACTCCCATCAGTGCCTAATGGCTCACAGTGTAATGCTCTGTTGGCAAAGAGAAACGTGAGAACCCTCTGCTTCTTGGAGCTCCTTCGGACATTGTCCTGGCAGCGGGACACCTCTACCATTCAGACGGGGTAAGGTGTACTGTTGCCAGGACAATAAGCGTGCTGAGCAGGAATTGCTCGGCACACATTGTTCTGCCAGTGGGACTCCTTTCCCGTTGGGCACCCTCTTTGAGGTGCCAAACAGGAGTGCCGTCCCACTGACAAATGTCCGGGTCTGTCTTCCCGCTCGGTACACTAGTGCATGGGGTCATTAGAACACAGAAAAATATACGTTAATTTGAATGAGTCCGAATTTTGCAAGTAATTAATGATATCAGAATAAGCAAATAATTGTGCTGTTTCAAAATATTACAGGCCTTCATTTTGTATTATGTC
The DNA here is from genome assembly GCF_040938575.1 of Ambystoma mexicanum. Lineage (NCBI taxonomy): Eukaryota > Metazoa > Chordata > Amphibia > Caudata > Ambystomatidae > Ambystoma > Ambystoma mexicanum. The sequence goes on from NC_090925.1 coordinate 641,698,847, forward strand.
AATATGCTTGTTTGAGTCAGTGCCCTGGTGGCAATAATCAAACACCAGCTCCCTCAGCCTGCTTGCAGGCCCTCTTTAGGTAGAGGGGGCAAAGGCTTTTTTTACTGTTGTCAATGCAGTGAATTCTGAAGACCAACTGTGGTGTTATACGTTGAAGAATACTGAGGTGTCTTTAGAATTGAATTTTAAAGATACCCCACCAGTCTTATGAAATTTATAACAGGGCGTTGGCAATGGATACTTGTGGTGTAGTAGTTTAGTGTTATCCATCAGAGACACCGTCCATCCTGCCACTTTCTTTCAGTTGTCATTACCCCCCTAACATTTTCAGCAGTTACTCCACTGTACACCAGCAAATGCTGTTCGCCTGTTTTTCTCTCCACACTAACACTTTCCGTACCTCTTCTTTTGCGACCCAGAAACAGGAGGCTACCCAGATGGCAGAAATTGCGGTTTACAGGAACGTAACATTAAATGTGACATTCAAGGAAAGCGACTGGCACCCCGTGTAAATCTCTGGCCTTTGGCGAATCTCATTGGCTTCTCACGAATGACGCGTGTTTATTGCGATTCGCCGCATGGGCGCTCTGGCACCTGTTGATTGGTTGTTGGCATCTTCTAGAGGAGCCTTACCAGTTGCCCTGGAAAGTGGAAACTGTAGAGTAAGGGGGCAAAGGTGTCAAGAGACAGATGCCGCTGACACCCAGGACAGCCTGGGAATGCACCCTTGATGTCGGCTGGCATGTCTTGTCAGCGTGTAACCGTGTAGGCCTCATCCGCCCAGACCGCCCTTAATCATGTGATTTGACGCTAGTGTGATGCCTTCTGTGGCGGTTCCTTATGGCATACCAATGTGCTTCGCCAGTCCTCGACCTGCAGAACATCAATCACTGGATGGGTCTCGAGCAGCAGGTGATGCTGGACTCTGGTTTCATAAGCTTCCTTTATGGTCGACACCATATGGCGGCCTGTGTCAAAGTGTCCCGCGCTCAGCTCCAGCTGTTCCGTGCAGATGTCCACAGCAAACACCACGCGACCAGGCAGCTCTGCGTCCGCGCGCTGTACAAACTGACCTCGAATCTCCCCTAATGTCTTAAAACGACACAAACATTACGAATGAAATAGATTGCACTGTGACAGTTTCAACTATATCAGAGAGTAAACATGTTTTTCTGTGGCAATGTCTATCGATTAGGGTGTCGTGTGTGATAGCAGAAGACCTCGCCCTTTATCTCTGGCACCAAAACGTACCACATTGTATGAGCGCCGGGAATTCACGCTATGCTTCAATTTATTGGGAGCACTTTGAAACTGGTACAAAGCGCTAGATTCTAAAGACAGAAATGCGCATAGAACGAGCTGCTTGTGGAGATATATGGTCTGTTATAAGTACACAATTAAGCAATAATACGCACCCCCTAGGCCCCTGCAGCTCCCAAGAGCTTCACCGGCTGGCAATACCTGGAGAGAGGGTATTATTGTGATTAGCGCCCCTGGTTTCTGAAAGGGATACTGTCAGCAAAGTATCTGTATGTTCACACAAATACTCTTCCAAAATGGCCACCATGGAAATGGAAGGCGGGGATCCGTGAAGATGACGATGGAACGCTGAGGGCTGGTGGAGAGTGACGTTGCAGCAGAGGGAAGCGGGAGCCAACAGGAAGAGGAGGGATGGCGGTGCAAAATATGGCGGTTGGATGTAAGCAACCATCAGCTTGTTCCAAAACAAAGCTCAGATCAGTAGACTCAGCCCAGGCTTAGAGCAGCCTGATTTTCAGACGCACCTGGCCAGGGTGTCAATGCACATTCGATGATGTCCTTCCACCATCATTGCCTCATCACAACAAATACAGTATTTGGCCATCACAGCGTTAACAGTACACCAATTACAGGCAAAGCAAGAAAGACAGAGGTCCCTATGGCTTGCAATGGGAGTGAGGGAGACAGTGTTCATGTGATTATACCGAACCTGTAAAACAGGTAAAAAAGCGAGTACACTAACTTCACCGCTGCATTAATTACCTTTTCTGCCACGAGCACTACGAAGACCACTACTCTCCTGACACAGGCACCCACTGCCACACTTCTATATATAAAAAAAAAACAATGTACACAGACGATGGCCCATTCGCCGTTAGCGCTTCTTCTATGTTTTATATTGATTTACACACTTTTCAAGCTCTTCCCCTTATGAGTATAAAGCAATGGATTCTCCATCTGTCCTCACCAATCTGCCCTACTCACTACGCGTGGTATGAAGGCTTGACGTATTTTAACGAGAAGGCCTGGGACTTAGAGTAATGACGATTACCCCCACCCATGTACTCCCCCTCACCCCACCTTCTTTAAACTAAGGGCGATGCTAGGCAAATCTTTTTAAATATTTCAGTCATTCTGATCTCACCAAGGCTATGGTTCGGCCGTGTAAGTAGGCCTTAGGCCTTCACCTAGGCCCAGGGCCCTGGTGCAGTGCCTCTGATGTACTGATGGACACCCTGTTTACTGTGGGTGTCTAAACCTCGCCTTTGCTTCTAGTACAGCGTGCTGCAGTGTCTTAGTAGCAGCCGATAGGCAGCCTATCAGTGCTGGTTACAAGGCCAAAACAAAGGTGGGTTACGCTTATTAAAGCACCGTGAAGTGGTTGCAAGAGGACATATTTGTCATTAGCAACCGGGGCGGTGGAGCCAGACAATCCGATTACTTGGATTGTGGGCTGACTCTACCGATACAAGCGGTACCTGATACAAGCGATACTTAATGGCTGCTTGCCTGCCATCTTTCCCCACGGTCCCCTACCCTCGGTCACTGTTCCCGCCACTCCGCACCCACCACCCCACTCACCTTATTTTTTTGCCAGTGTCTCAGCTGCCACTGCAACCTCCTGGGCAGCCATGGAAATGGAAGAGGGGCTCAGCTTGGACACCGGTCTTTCAGGTCTGTGGCAGCCATCTTTGTTGAGTATTGTGTGTGAATGAACGGGACGTGGCAAGGCGCCCTGTTCATTCATGAAAATTACATTGCTATCAGCACCATGGGTGTGCGGACTGCAAACCCGGGGTGCTAACAACAATGATCTCCCGATCAGTGGTCGAAGTGGGCTGGAGGGCTCATCTACCTTTTTTTTTTTTTTACCTTTTATTATTTCCTATACTTTTATTTTAAAAAGAAACCATTTCGGTCAGGCCAGCAGGGAACCAGGGAACATAGTGCCACTTCTTCTTTTCGTTCACTTCCACCACTACTCGATTCGGCCAACAGGATTGGGTTATAAATCCACCGGGGCCCAAGTTACAGGCCAAAGTGCATCCGTCCCGCGTATCAAGGATCATTTCTTAATTATAAGAAGCATGCGCAATATGTAAACACATATTCCAGTTACAACTTCACTGAAGATCATTTTTGCAAGAATCCACAAAGAGCACACATGGGCCCCAACTGACTCCAATGTGCAATTCCGTACGCTTGACCAACATTTGGAGGAAAGCTGCCAACGAAACAACTCCATGAACTTGCACAACAAATGCAACTTATTTTGAAACTGTTGCATCATGCTGTATAAGAGGCCCAATGCTCGTGATACTTAAACTTTGCAACACTTTAACACAACTTTACGATGTGCCTCACTACTTATAAATCTGGGCTTAGTCTAAGCAGACTAATGACCTTGCCTGAAAGCAGAGACACTCCTCCTGAAATGCAGAAAACTATATTGAGGTATTAAAGCTTAGAGCGATAGGCAGTAACAGTGTTATCAGCCCACATCTGAGTTATGAGTCCTTGACAAAGCCGAGGGCACATAACAGGCGTAAACGAAAATACAACCTGTTACAACATTCCCTAATCAAATATGGCAAAATCACAAACACAGGTTAAAAAAAGGTTTGAAGAAACGATACCATTTGGAGAAAGTGCTCGGAATCTTGCAGTGAGCATTGTCCTAGTTGAATGTGGACCAAAGAACACAATGAGAATTGAGCTGGAATGTTGGTAGAGAAATCACTTTGTAACAGTGGTGTACGCCCTATGGTGAAGCATTGTTTGCATGGCTGTCATGCCTTGCTATGCCATGTCAAGATCGACTCTGCACTCTGCACCAACCTGCTGATCGAGGTATCCGACTGCTAACCACACCAACATGCTCAAAGTTTACAATTTGACAGACACTACACATACCAACTAAGCCACCTACAGATGGTAATTGAACACCCCTCCCGACAGACATAAAACATCAGTTTACTATAGCTCTACAACTTATTTGCACACCACACTGATGGCTAACACAACCTAGCACCAACAGCCCTCTCGAGGATCCACTTTGGGCACAAATGACCCTATGCTGTCAACACAGAACACTTACAAACAGACCCCTATGCAGACGTCAAGGTACGTGCGGCCTGCAGGCATCAACACACCCACAAAGCTATCGTTCATCCCGCCCACTAATCTCACCCGCCACCACTCTGTAAGATCCGCCGGAGCACCTGGAGACTATGTAATTGGCAGAAGTGCGTGGTACGAATCCCAATAAGATAACATAATAGCAACGGCTGACAATCATTCCAATGTCATAGTATTGTATAAGGAACCCTACCGTGGTGATGAAACCAGTGGTAGATTGTGGAAGCTGGCGCGCGCTTTAGCCACATCAAAGCAGTGTACAAATAACTCCACTGCACGTTGGGCTAACATCTCAGCAGGAATCAGGTTCCTTTACTGATGGACAGAGACACAGTAACAAAAAGGTCTAAAGGAAGTCATTAGTGAAGAGAAATCATTCCAGCTCCCTTCACTCGTCCTCAACAATCATCAACAATAAGGGTTCCACTGTGACCCTTTGTTTGATGCCGGCTCGGGTTTGGAGTCACATCATTCTCTAGAGGGCCCCTTTGCAGGCTCGTCTTCTTCTTTGCAGCGTGAAAAGCTTCACGCCTCCGAATGACGATCCAGGGGTGTTTCTTGGTCTGGAAAAGATCTGGGGCTATGCTAATTACGGGACTGGGAGCTAGCCTTTTTGGTTGTAACCCCTGAGCTTCTGTCCAGGGCTACAACCAAAAGACCCAGGGCTATAGCTCCCTCAGCCCCCCGGCCCCTACCCCCTAGCAACGCCTCTCCATCGTGGCAGGAGATAGGAGGGGCGACATATGGAAAAAGTGCTGTTTTTTTATTTGATGGGCGAAATCAGGATCTCCCAACGTGTATTGAAAGACATTAACAAGCCCCAACTAGACAACTCCCTGGACTTCCATGCCCTACTCAAAAATACCACTACAGTCAAGTAGATGCAGCTGGTGAATTTGTAAAATGGAAGGATGTAAATGTTTTCCCTGAATGGAAGCGAGAAGGCCCACATTAACTTATCCAGTAACGTTGTGGCTTGTGCTTCCCATCATTCATTTTTTTAAATAATGGGTTGAAATCATACGTTTCAAAGCAACATTTCAGAAAAACTGGGCAACAATGTAGAGTGTAGACACTGCTGTGCAGGGCACAAATACAACACTCTCATAGATGTTAGCTTACAAACTCACATAGTAGGAACCAATGGTGATGTTGGCAGTCTCCAAAGAAAAGATCAGGAGTCCCCTCTCAACAATATATGCCAGCATTGCCTCACTTTAAAATGAGTTCTGTCCAAACCACCTCATGAGGTCTGTTCCCTCTTTATGTTTGTGGTGTCCAAAACAAGTAACGAGGGTGGTCTCAAAAATACATGCCAGAATTACCCATGTAAAACACATGTTCATGCTGCTAGTGCCCAGAAAAAGGCCTGTCTCAACAATATTTACTTGCACTTCCAAACATTTGTGCTGCTAGTGCCCAAATCAAAACCTGCATTCTGTCCTATTATTTTTCGCTGATTCCTTTTCTGCATCATGTCGCTCTTAGTGCCCAGACACTGGGTTTTTGTCTTAGACACACATGCCCGCAGGCATTAACATAGGTATACACTTAAACCTATTCACGCAAACATTTTCGAAACATAATTTGTTTCTTTGTTATGAGCCTTAAAACCAGGGATGGCTAATTATTTAAACTATTCAATACAAATGAGTATGATAAAGACGTAGCCACCGCCTTTGTGATAAAACCATCTGCTTGTAGTTACCGTTTGCAAAGGTATGCACCACTGCATCGCTGCCACCCCACCTAAACGGACCACTCATACCAACCCCTCACACCCCAGCCACGAGAAATCAACACTTCATGACCTATGCACTTATTAACTAATGCTCATTAACTGTCCACGTTCTAGAAATAAATGATCTCATCACCCACAATAACCTGAACGCCTCCTTAGCCATTTCAGAATCTTGGCTCCATGAAGTATCAGGTCGGACACTTTCCTTAGCCATCCCCCCTGGTTACACCATCCACCGCAAGGACAGACTCATCTGGAGAGGGGGTGGCGTTGCAATGATAACCAGAGAGTCCCTCCCTATCAGACAGATCCAAACCTCCCTCAGTGACAATGTTGACCTACTATCCCTCAAACTATCCCCCTCGACCATGTGCACTATCACAATTCACCTCATCTACCGCCCCCTGGCACCTCGCACAACTTTGAGGAAAACCTCCCCCACATCCTCCAGGACAATATCAAAACTTCCCAAAAAATGATTTTGCTGGGAGACCTCAACTTAGGCATCCATGACCCTAATGATCCACAGGCCATCTCACTGACCAAAGCACTTGAAACATTACACTTTACTTTCTGCATCACCAACCCTACCCACGCCAAAGCCTCTCACTAGACTGTATTGCTGACCACAATTGCAAAATCACTGTAAATTCCAACTCCCCATGCCCATGGTCCGACCATCACAAAATCCACTTCACCATCCCAAATCCACCTAAACCAAAACATACCACCACAGCACTTCCACCCACCGTGACACGCAGCACTCGGAAGCTCACCAAAGAAAACCTCATGCCATGGCTGGATAACCCTTGCCTTAAAGTCCCTTTCTCTACCAACCCAAAGGAACCAGTGGATACCTACACCTCAGCCCTATCCAAAGCAGTCAATTCCATAGCTCCTCTACTCCCTCGCAAAGCAAAACCTGTGAGGCAATCAAACACTTGGTTTACCTAGGACCTCCTAGAATTGCACAACCTTAAATTCCAGGCACAACTACTCTGGCAGACTGGCAGAAAAACCCCACCGCCCATTTGAAAGAGGACTTCACCAAACTTGCCAAACAAAACAAATCTGCCATTATATCTGCCAAAGCCAACTCATTGGACTCTAGAATCTGCAACACCAAATCGGACACAAGAGATCTTCTCAATCTTTAGGGAAATGGAACTCCCCCACCCTTCCCCCCCCTCTCACCAAGGATGAAAAGTGGTTCATAGATATCCATCAGGCTATGCTAAACAAAATTCTGAGTCACCAAGCTAAACACGCCATATCCATTCCGGTCTCTGCCATTAGCATACACCCCTATTCACCCAGCCCCTCTCTCCCACAGTTCTGCTTCAAAGACCTATCTGAAACCAAAATGTTAGGAATCAGTACCCTCAAACCCTCCAAATGCAAAGGGGACACATGCCCTGCCACTCTCATCAAAGACTGTGCCGAAACCCTAACCCCTATCGTCACCGCCTTCATAAATGCCTCCTTCTCCTCGAGCTCAGTGCCAGCCACCCTCAAAGAAGCCTTTGACCTCCCCCTCCTAAGAAAAAACGTCCCTGGACCCTGCGATCCCCACCAACTAGACACCAATCACTACTGTCCCCTTCCTGTTAAAATCCTTGATCGCGCAACCTACCTGCAAGTACAGAATTATCTTGAAACAAACCACATCCTAGGAATGCGCCAATTCGTCTTCCGCCCTGGCCATGGCACTGAGTCAGCAGTCCTAGACTTGAAAAATCAACTGGACAAGATCGGAGACGAGGGCAAGACAGCACTCCTCCTAGATCTCTCTGCCACTTTTGACCTGGTCGACCATAAAATCCTTTGCCACCAACTCACTGCCTCAGCCAACTTCTCCCCCAAGGCTACGGCCTTGATTGCCTCCTTTCTAGAAGGAAGAGTCATGAAAGTATTCACAGAAAAGGCTAATCCCCCTACGTCCCCCAACCCCTGTGGAGTTCCACAAGGGTCTTGCATCTCCCCCACCTTTTCTAACATGTTCACTAGGTGCCTCTTCGCCATCCTGGACACACGTGGCATAGCTTACACTAACTATGCTGACGATACCCAAATCATGATCCCTCTCACAGGCAACTATGAAGAAGATTTAGACACCCTCAAAAATATTTACTCAGGCCACCAGGGGGCGCACAGGCAATGGCAGCCTGAACACGCCGCTCCCGCCGTAACTGGGACACGAAGAGGGATTGAGCCCCCCCCCGTGACCCCCCCACGAGAGATCTACGGCTCACGGGGCCCGTGAACCTCGAGTGCCCCCCGAGGCGAAGGAGCGGCATCCGGGGACCCCCGGGGGCCCGAGAACGAGCTCCGCGGCCCGAGGGGAGGAGCCCCGGGGAGCTCCAGGCAGCATCACACCCATCGAGAGGGGAAGCGGCGGCCTGCATTCGGAGGCGCGCGCGATCCCCTCACTCCCCCGAACACGGAGCGCGCCGGCGCCCCGGCAGAAGACCCGCCGGCGACACCCCCGCGGCACCCTGCCGAGGAGCCGTCGCGGAGGGGGAGTCCCCCGCTGAGGAGTGGGGAGAAACGCGGGCCGCGACCCGCGTAGGGAGAGGCGGCCTGCCCGCGCTCCCGAACACGGCGCCGAGGTAGGTGGGGGAAGCCCATCCCAGCCCCCACGCAACCCTCAAGGACCCCGGGGGACCAGCTGCGGGACGCATCGGTGGGCTCGGAGGGGCGAGTCGGCCCCGCCCCCCCCTCGCGAGCCCCCCCGGAAAAAAAAAAAAAAAAAAAAAAGTCAGGAAGACGCGGGGGGACACAAATCTATTGGAGGAGAGTACCCTCGAGCCCATCACTCTCTTAGGTGGAGGCCCCTGGGCTCAACCCCAGGGCGAGTGCCCGCCTGGGGGCTCTCGCTGAAGGAGTCACGCCTGAGAGCCCCCCAACAAACCGCGATTGGACGACCATAGCCGCTCCCCCCCACCCTAAGAACTACCTCCAAAGACAGAGGCCACAAGGGGGGGAGGGGGTGTGAGGCCCCCACCGGAGGTCGGTGGGGCGAGTGCCCGCCCACGAGAGGCCCCCCACAGAGGGCCACACCAGAAGGCGAGAGAGCGCGTTCCCCGACCGGGCTCTGTCCCTTACCCCTAGGGACGCATCAGCGGAGGGGAGAAGCAGGAGGACCGAATGAGTTGGCGCCATACCCTCCAGGAGTACCGCTACCAAGGCACCAGCAGGGAGAACAGCGACCCAGACCAACGGGCCGGCATGTCTCATTCCGAGACCCCACCCCTGCCCACCCTCACCATGGAAAAGGGCTTTGCCTCGGTCTTGCAGGAGATCAGGGACATGCGGGCAGACATCGCCCAAAAAATGGAAAACATGGACCGCAGAGTGGACAAAGTCGAGGATAGACTGTCACAACTAGAGTCCAACCAGTCCTCAGCAGCGACCCAGGAGCTGGACACGGCCCTGAGACTAACGGCCCTGGAAAAGAGAGATGAGGAGAGGGCAAGACAAATGGACGACTTTGAAAATAGAGAGCGGAGGAACAACCTCAGGATTTTCGGGGTGCCGGAGTCGGAGGGGGAGACGGAAAGAGACTTAACCAGGGTGGTGAAGGACATCATTACCCTCCTCTTCTCGGATGAGATGACAACCGAACCGACGTTTGATCGGATCCATAGAGCGGGGGGAAGAGCTGGGGGCCCCCGGTCAATTCTGGTCCGCTTCCACTACTACACTGAAAAAGCGAAGGTCCTGGAGGAGGCCAGGAAATCTAGGGAGATAACCTATAACAACGCTCAGGTGGCCATCTTCCAGGACCTCTCATCATACACGCTGGCCAAACGGAGGATGTGCCGCCCACTGACCCAGATGCTGAAAACAAAGGGGGTACGCTACAGATGGGGGTTCCCCTTCTCCCTCATGTTCGAATACGAAGGCCAACGAGTGAACCTGATCACAGAGGAAGATATAAGGGGAGCAATACAGGAATATACAACGGACTCGACCCCGCGAAGGGAACCCTCCGGGTTCGCCGCGGATGAAGCCAGAGCGCGCCGGTCACGAGGAGAGAGGAGAAAAAAGACTGGCCCACGGAAATTCAAAAAATTGAACCCTCCATCCCCATCGACGGACAGGAATGACACGGATCCCGGCCAGGGTGGAGCGGGACTGTCGGACCCGGGCGAGGAAGGGAGCTGAGGCATCTCACGGCAGGCGTCATCAGCCTCGGGGGAACTGTGTAAAGAATTCACCACGGGGACTCACCATCTGTTCCGGCCTGCAGACAGGCCGGCTCCAGGACCATGGGGTCCGAACGTTTGTGGACCCTCCCGGAACAGCAAGTATGAGAGTTACATTGAGGGGAGGGAGAGGGGGTAGGGGGGGCTCATGGAGGCTCTAATTTGGATATTCACCCAGCAGGAGGCGGTAGGCTGGTGGTCCGGCCAGTTACCAACAATGGTAGAACTATTTGGCTGGACGCCGGGGTGGGGGGAGGGGGGTAGGGGGTTTGTTGATATTGTTACGTTCACAGGGGGGACCAGGGGTCAGTTGGGGAAAGGTTACAGGACCACCTGGGGGGGAGGGGGGGGAAGGGAAATGGGAGATCAGAGGATAACACGAAATGAGCCAGACAAGGAAAGTGCCACGAGTCAGCTATCCGGTAGCTGGTTATTCTTAGACAATGGCTGAGGATCTGCCTACCCTGGGCGTGGGCTCCCTCAATGTGAGGGGACTGAACACCCCCACCAAAAGATCCCTGGTCTGCAGGGAATTCAGGAGGGCTAAACTAGACGTGCTTTTCCTTCAGGAGACGCACTGGGCAAAGGGGAAAGAACCAAAGCTACGAGGGGGGGGGATTGGAGAAGTCCTCAGCGCCTCCCACAAGACCAAGAAAAGGGGGGTGGCCATAGTGCTAGCGAGGGACATTGGCTTTGAAGTAGAAGCCTCACTGAAAGACCCAGAGGGACGATTCCTGCTGACGAGGGGCTCCCTGCGGGGCTCCCCTTTAACACTTGCAGTTGTGTACAGCCCCAATGAAGGCCAGGCGCAATTTTGGGAGGGAGTGAAGGACAGACTGAAACTATTCGTACGCGGGCCAATGGTGGTGGGGGGGGACTTTAACATGGTCCTGGACCCGAAAATTGATAGGAAACGCTTGGAATCCCAACCCACCAGGGCTGCAGACGAAATGATGGCCCGCTCCTTCCAAAGGGCGAACACAGAGCTGGGCCTAGTGGACACCATCCCGACCCCTAGGGCAGAACACCCCTCCTTCACATACTATTCTGCAATCCACACATCATACTCCCGTATAGACTACATCCTGGTAGACGAGTCCCTGCGCCCATATGTCTCTGGCTATGAGGTAGACCCGGTCCCCTGGTCCGACCATGACCTGGTCCGTACCACCATTATAGGGGAATGGCGAGGTGGCAGAAAAGGGCGATGGAAATGCAACGACTCCCTGCTGAAGGACGACGTCCTGGTGCAGGAAGTGGAGGACGCCATTGTGGAATACTTTAAGCTGAACGACAATGGCGAGGTGGGTGCGCACGTGCTGTGGGACGCCTTCAAGGCGACCTTACGCGGGGTTCTCATAAGAATGGGGGCTCAGAAAAAAAGGGAAAGGGAGGCCCAAGAAAAATCCCTTAGGGAAAAGATCGCACAGATCCAGCCGGGAGGCCCCCCGGAGGCACCCTTGGCTATGGAACAGATCACGGCCCTAGAAAATTACAAACTCCAATTGAAAGATCTCTTGTTGCATAAAACTGAGCGCAACCTCCAGCTAGTGAAACAAAAATACTATGAGAAGGGGGATAGAGCCGATAAAATCCTGGCCTGGAAACTCAGAGAGGTCCAGCGAAGCAGAATGGTGAGGGCGATCAGAAACGAACAGGGCTCACTAGACCATAGTACCCCAGTCATAGGAGCGGCCTTCCGACGCTACTATGAACAACTATATTCTTCAGAATATGCCGGGGAGGACACTCAGATTGAGGAGTTCCTGGACTCCATTCAGATCCCGTCCTTGACAGGCGAAATGGCAGGAGGTCTAGAGGGAGGGGTCACAGAGGAGGAGGTGGAGAATGCAATCGGTGGGATGAAGGCGGGAACGTCCCCGGGGGAAGATGGGTTCTCAGTACTCTTCTATAAGAGGTTTCGGTCGATTTTGGCCACACACCTGGCGAGGGTGTTCAATGCAGTACTGGAGGGGGGCACCCTGCCGGAAACGATGATGAGAGCCATCATAGTGGTACTGCCCAAGGAAGGAAAGGACCCCACTGACTGCTCCTCCTACCGCCCGATCTCCCTCTTAAACATAGATGTAAAGATCCTAGCCAAGGTGATGGGTACACGGTTAGAGGGGATAATGCCCAAATTAGTACACGGGGATCAAGTGGGGTTCGTGAAGGGCAGGCAGGGCTCAGATAATATCAGGAAGACTATTGACCTAATCCACTATGCCCAGGAATCAGACCTAGAGGCTAGTTTGCTTTCCTTGGACTCCGAGAAGGCATTCGACAGGGTCGAGTGGAGGTACATGCAACTCCTCCTCCGTCGAATGGGCTTCGGGCCTCACGTCAGGACCTGGGTCTCTGCCCTCTATGAAGCCCCAACAGCGAGAGTGCAGGTGAACGGGGAACTCTCTGACCCATTCCCCCTCACGAGGGGAACACGACAGGGGTGCCCACTCTCTCCGTTAATATACGTCTTGACGATGGAACCTCTGGCCATAGCGGTCCGGGCCCACCCCGACATCAAAGGGATCAAAAGGGGAGAAGTAGAGTTCAAGCTCTCCCTGTTCGCTGACGACATCCTAGCATACTTGGTGGAGCCCAGCTCCTCGCTCCCCCCCCTACTGCGGCTGATGACAGCCTTCGGGCAGTTCTCGGGACTAAAAATAAATGCAGCAAAATCGAAGCTCCTACCCATGAGGGTCCAGGACCCGAGGTTGGACCCCCGGGACAGGTGTGCGGGGATTGCGGTGGGGAAGGATTCCATCAGGTACCTGGGGGTAACCCTGACCAGAGATCTCTCGAGACTGGCCCCGGTGAACTATGGGCCTACCTTGGCGGGGGTTACGTCAGATCTGAGGAGATGGGGTGGGATGATTCTGTCCTGGTATGGGCGCATGACAGCGATAAAGATGAACGTTCTGCCGAGAATACTATACTTATTCACCGCACTCCCAACGGAGGTCCCCACCCAGCTGCTCCGCGATCTACAAAAAGCAATCCGCGAGTTTATATGGCAAGGGCGGGCCCCGAGGATAGGAAAGGCCACTCTAACACTACCCAGAGAGGAGGGCGGGTTCGGGCTACCGGATTTCCTCCTTTACTACCGGGCAGCCCAGCTGCGGGTCTTGCTGGAGCACATGAAGGAGGGGATGGGCACCTACTGGTCATACCTTGAGGATATGGATGCCCACCCTCTGAAAGTGCGCGACCTCCTGTGGCTGCCGCGCAGACTCATCCCTAGCAAACTGAAAGCCCACCCAACCCTGGGAATACTTTGGACACTCTGGAAAGAGGGACCCACAACCTCATACCTCACGACATGGCCCTCTCCAATGTCATCGCTTTGGGGCCACCCTCTCAAACTAGGCAGCAGAGGTTTCAGGAGTGCCCAGTCCTGGTCGGACGGGGGTCTGGAATGGGCGGGACAACTGTTCAAAGAGGGCGAGTTCCTCGAATACGAGGCCCTGCGAGACGCACTGGGGCGGGAGTCCCTTTCAATCTTTGAATATCTACGCCTGAAAGGCATCCTTTGCGACCAATCATGGGGCCAGAACCTACGGAGACAGCTGACCCCCTTCGAAAAATTTCTGGACACGGCCACATCAAGGAAGGGGGCGGTCTCCAAAATGTACCGAATACTGAACACCGTTAACTTGGAGGGGAGAAGAGGGTTCCGAGGGTTTTGGGATGACCTGGCGGGAGAACCACTTACAGAGGAGGCGTGGTCCAAAGTCTTTAAGATAGCATTCCATGGGAACCTATTTACATCGGACATGGAACACAACTTCAAAATCTTACAGGGCTGGCACAGGGACCCGTTGAAACTGTCCAGGATGTTTTCGGGAGTGTCCCCCAGGTGTCCAAGGGGCTGTGGCCAAGTGGGGTCGAGGGGGCACATGTGGTGGTCCTGCCCCAAGGCGCAGGAGTTCTGGGAGAAAGTACGGGGGTGGATGGCCGAGGTCACCAAGGAACAAATCCCACTCAACCCCCTAACGATGTTGCTGGGCCTCCCCCCGGAGGACACTGAACTGTATAGGTACCCAAGAATGTGGGAGACGATGTTACGGGCGGGTAGAGTGGCCCTTGCACAAAGGTGGAAGAGCCCAGAGACCCCATCCAAAGAAGACTGGCTTAAGAAACTCAAAAACATGTTCTTAATGGATAAACTGACGGCCATGGTAAATAATGAACTGGGCTCCTTTCAGGTTAACTGGTATGGGGTCTATGGGGCATGGGGTTGGGACCCCCACTGACAACATGAGAACACTCTGGCGAGTTGGCGGGGGGTAGGTTTGGAATGCTTCAACCAAGGATGTAGGAGTAGCCCAGGACCCGGGAGACAGCGGATCCCATCCAGCCAATTTGGACGTGAGAGCATAGCATACCTCTGTGGCAACGTACAATGAACTACGATGACAGCCCCAGCTGTCCGACTTGCGAAGTGACTCTGATCTGGGGGGAGGGGAGGAGTTGGGGTGGGGGGGTAGGGGGGGAGGGAACCTGGGGGTTTTATGACAATGTTAAAAGTGATGATAACAACGCTCCCAGCGTTGCCGTTTGTTTTTTCCTTCTAAAAACTACTAATAAAACCAAAGTTAAAAAAAAAAAAAAAATATTTACTCACTGATTCAGTCTTGGATGGCAGAGAACCACCTCTCTCTAAAGTGCGATAAAATGGAAATCCTACCAATTGGACCCCCAAAAGGCCTAAATAATCTCTCCTCACACTACTCTGCATTCCTGATTGACAACATCTCCATTCTGGTCTCCTACTCTGTTAAAACCTTAGGAGTGTACCTAGATGCCGCCCTAACCATGTCCCGCCATGTGAATGACATTGCCTCATCTGCAGCCTACTCAAACAAAAGTTTATATGCTGCCAGACCCAGGCCCTACTTATCAAGAAGCAGCTGCTTGATGGTGGCCCGAACCATCATAGGCTCAAAGCTGGACTACTGCAATGTACTCTTTGCTGGCACCTCTTCTAGTAACATTAAGAAACTCCAAACCATTCAAATCAACACTTAACAACACTCAAATCAACAAAGAGAAGCCCTGAACATCCCCAGAGAGAACACATCTCTGAAGCAAGAAAGGTTGCCCATTGGTGTCCCATCCAAGCACTTATTACCTTCAAAACCCTCTCAATCACCCATAAAAGCTTTGCAGTCACAGTCCCCCTATATCTCTCCCAGAAACTAATGAAAGCACACTGAACTAGACCTACCAGAACACCCTACCCTGACCGCCTAGTCATACACAAGGTTAAACGCACCAAAGCGGGCAGAGCTAGCTTCCCCTACCTAGCAGCCAAACAATGGACCGTACTCCCCCCCCCCCACACTACAAGCAGAAAGATCGTACTGGGTATTCAGAAAAGCACTCAAAACTCAGTTGTTCTCCTAATCACAAACCACTGCCTACATTCAGAAGAACCTGTTCTGTACACCCCCATAGACTGTACCAGTAACCTAATGACACTTATGAGCATGTGTGAACCGTAAATGACATGTACCTGTAACAGCGCCAGGATGCCTCCATGCTGTTTTTGCGTGCTATACAAATGAACTCAATAAATAAATAAACTCAACACTTGCCCATTAAAACAATCCTCTGTAACAATTAAGGAGATCTTAGATTTTTGAGATTAAAGGGCTACCGCTTTAGTGTTTGCCATGTCTTCTGCCACAGATGCACCTACACAGAAACCTGTGAGTGGGACAAGACTAACGCATCAAACCTTGGCTTTGTCAATTGCTGGTTCATGGACCATGCCCATCTGCATTTTACCATAATTCCATGTACAATTGAGTGACTCTGCCTCTGAAGTGTCTTTATGGTGTAAGTGGTCAGTCAGAAGAGAGGTGAACTGAATAGAAACTGTGAGCCTTGGATTTGTGCAATGGCATAGTGTTTATTTATTTTATTTATTTTAACATTTGTGTAGCGCCCATACACACAGGTATCACAGCGTTTGGATAGGGTAATAACAGAGTGAATAAAAGAGTAACAACTTTACAGATCATTCTGTTAGCAGGAAGTAGTACGGGCAAAGTAGGACACAGTTCATGTTTAGAGTGTTAGACAAACTTATTGAACAGCCAAAATTTCAACAGTCGCTTGAATGCGGGGTAGGCAGTATGCAATCTTTATAATGAAAAATACAAAAAACAAATGGAATTGATAACAAAAAATAAATAATGAAAAAATAATTAAAATATATGTAGGGGTGAGGTAAAGTGTTAAATCTTGTGGGGAAGGGGTTGGGTAGGTTTTTAGCCTGGGGAACTGGGAGTTTGGGGGGGACCCCCAAAAAAAGAAATAGCAACTTTGTTAATTTTTTGTAATTATTTTTCTTTCATTAGATTTTCATTCGTTATTGAACGATTCGTTAATATGACTTGTAACCAGGTAGTAGGGCTCATTTCTTAAATGTAGATGTAAGGAGTTCCACAGGGCAGGGGCTGTGGTGCTTAAACTAACCCCTCCTGCTCTGGCTAGTTTAAAAAATGGAACAGCTAGGGTGAGCTGGTCAGAGGAGCGGAGTGAACGACAGTGCTGTTTCTTTGTGAGGCAATGATTCAAGTACATTGGGGCATCATTGTAAATGCATTAATGCACTATACTCAAGGTTTTGAAGTCAATCAGCGCTTTAATTGGTAGCCAATGAACTTCTCGTTGAGTTGCAGAAATGTGGACTGATTTGAAAAGGCCAAGAGCTGCCTGGGAGGCTTTGTTTTGTAGCAGCTGTAGCTTAGCTAGATGGGACGCGGATGTGCCCTTGAATAGGGCATTACAATAGTCTAGTTTGCTCACGATAATGGCTCTGGATAGTGTGAGGCAGTTGTTGGGGCACAGGAATTGTCTACTTAATGAGATATGTTTGGTGGTGTGGGAGGTTTAGGATGCCAGAACATTGACATGCCTCGTCAAGGTTAATTCCACATTGAGATAATCTCCCAGGGTTTTGGCCGGTTTGAGGACAGGGATGGCACAGCTGTCAATGGTGAAGGATGCGTAGGATGGGTTTAGAGACATTTGAGGTGAGCAGGAGAGCCAACAATGAGTAACGCTGTCTTCTCATCCAGGAGCAAAGCTTATGGGTAGCCATCCAAGACTGAATGGTGCAGAAGATTTTGTTAATGGTGTTAGTGTCATTAGTGTAGTTGCGGGTGAGGGGGATGAGAATTTGCATGTCATCGGCAAAGTTGGTATAGGTGATGGCTAGGGTGTCAACTATGTCAAATAGGGGTTTAGTGTAGGTGTTGTAGAGGGTCGGGGAAAAGCAAGATCCTTGTGGGACACCAAGAGGGACATGGATAGGGTGGGCTGAGTGGTTGTCAATGAATACTCTGCAGGTATGGTCACTTAGGAAGGATTTGATCCATCGGACTGCCTTGGGTGAGAAGTGGAATATCCCAGATAAGTCTTGGCAGAGTAGGTCATGGTGCACGAGATCAAATGTAGCGGAGAGGTCTAGGAATAGTAGGATGGCAGCATTTCCAGCATCTCCATTGCTGTTAAGGTGCATTTTTAGATCGATGAAAGCCGTTTCAGTACTGTGTTTCGGGCAGAAACCAAATTGTCTGGCGCCAAGGAGAGAGTGTTGTTCTAGGAATTGCTGGCAGTGAAAGAAAGCAATGCGGTCTAGGATTTTGAGGAGGAAGTGTACTTTGATAATGGGCCTGTAGTTGGTAGGTACCATTGGGTCCAGGGCCTGTAGTTGGTAGGAAATCTGTCAGTGGGACGAGAATAACGCATAAAATCTTGGCTTTGTCAATTGCTGGTTCATGGACCATGCCCATCTGCATTTTACCATAATTCCATTTACAATTGAGTGACTCTGCCTCTGAAATTTCTTTATGGTGTAAGCGGGCAGTCAGAAGAGAGGTTAACTGAATAGAAACTGTTAGCCTTGGATTTGTGCAATGGCATAGTGTTTATTGATTTTATTTATTTAGTTCAACATTTGTGTAGCACCCAGACCCACAGGTATCACAGTGTTACTATAGGGTAATAACTGATTGAATAAAAGAGTAAAAACCTTACAGATCATTCTGTTAGCAGGAAGTAGTACAGGCAAAGTAGGAGACAGTTCATGCTTAGAGTGTTAGTCAAACTTATTGAACAGCCAAGTTTTGAACATTCGCTTGAATGCTGGGTAGGAGGTATACAGTCTTTATAAATAAAAATTAAAAACAAATGGAATTTATAACGAAAAATAAATAATGAAAAAATAGTGAAAATATATGTGGGGGTGGGGTAAAGGGTTAAATCTTGTGGGGAAGAGGTTAGGGTAGGTTATTATCCGGGGAAATGGGAGTTTGGGGGGACCCCCCAAACAAAGAAATAACAACTTTGTTATTTTTTGAAATTATTTTTCTTTCATTATATTTTCATTTGTTATTAAGTGATTAGTTAATATGACATGTGACCGGGCAGGAGGGCTCATTTCTTAAGTGTGGAGGTAAAGAGTTCCACAGGGCAGGGGCTGCGGTGCTTAAACTAACCCCTCCTGCTCTGGCTAGTTTAAAACATGGAACAGCTAGGGTGAGCTGGACAGAGGAGCGGAGTGAATGACAGTGCTGTTTCTTTGTGATGCAATGGTTCAGGTACATGGGGGCTTCATTGTAGATGCATCGATGCACTATACTCAAGGTTTTGAAGTCAATCATTGCTTTTATTGGTAGCCAATGGACTTCTCATTGAGTTCCAGAAATGTGGACCGATTTTCAGCGGTCAAGAGCTGCATGGGGGGCTTTGTTTTGAAGCAGCTGTAGCTTAGCTAGATTAGACGTGGATGTGCCCTTGAATAGGGCATTATAATAGTCTACTTTACTCAGGATAATGGCTCTGGGGAGTGTGAGGCAGTTGTTGGGGCTCAGGAATTATCTGCTTAATGAGATATGTTTGGTGGTGTGGGCGGGTTAGGATGCTAGAACATTGACATGCCTCGTCACGGTTAATTCCACATTGAGGTAATCTCCCAGGGTTTTGGCATGTTTGAGGACAGGGATGGTACAGCTGTCATTGATGAAGGATGCGTAGGATGGGTTTCGAGACATCGAGCAGGAGAGCCTACAATGACTAACTCTGTCTTCTCATCCTGGAGCAAAGGTTATGGGTAGCCATCCAAGACTGAATGGTGCAGAAGATTGTGTTAATGGTGTTAGAGTCATTAGTGTAGTTGCGGGTGAGGGGGATGAGAATTTGCATGTCGTCTGCAAAGTTGGTGTAGGTGATGCCTAGGGTGTAAAGTATGTCAAATAGGGGTTTAGTGTAGGTGTTGTAGAGGGTCGTGGAAAGGCAAGAGCCTTGTGGGACACCAAGAGGGACAGGGATAGGGTGCGCTGAGTGGTTGTCAATGAATACTCTGCAGGTATGGTCACTTAGGAAGAATTTGATCCATCGGACTGCCTTGGGTGAAAAGTGGAATATCCTGGAAAGGTTTTGGCAGACTAGGTCGTGGTGCACAAGATCAAAGGTAGCGGAGAGGTCTAGGAAGAGTAGGATGGCAGCATTGCCAGCATCTCCAATGCATTTATAGATCGATAAAAAACTTTTCAGTACTGTGTTTTGGCCAGAAACCAAATAGTCTGACGCCAATGAGAGAGTGTTGTTCTAGGAATTGCTGGCAGTGTAAGTAAGCAATGCTGTCTAGGATTTTGAGGAGAAAGTGTACTGTGGTAATGGGCCTGTAGTTGGTAGGAACTGTTGGGTCCGGGAAGTTTTTTTTTAGTATGGGGGGACCCAGGCTGCTTTACTAGTAGTGCGTATTTTGCGTGAATTGAATGAGGAGTAAACACATTCTGTAATGATGGGGGTAAGGCTGGGGGCGCCAAGCTTTATGATGTTGGCACGACAGGTATCTCCTTTGCAATTGGAGGATTTGAGGGCCTGGGTGGTATTCAGAACAGCTGCATGGGATACAGGTTGAAGGGAAAAGCTAGGTACCTGCTTCGCAGGGGGGGTGGAGGGCTAAGCTTGGGCTGTGTTATGATGGACCAGTGCATAGGTTTGGCAGTGAGTAGGGCTTTCTTGGTCTTTATTTTTTTACAGAGTAAATTGATTTTGGTAGTTAGAGCACTTTGAATAGTAGTGCACCACACTTTGTCAGGCTGAACTAAGGAGGTTTGTGCTTGTGCTTGGGCAGCGCAGGAGGAAGAGCAATCTTGGGCTTGGGAAGCCCAGGAGGCTGGGCACTCATGGGCTTAGGGCAGGTAGTTGACAGGGCACCCACGCCGCTTAGTGGCCTTGCTTTCAAGCTTTGACTTCATCAATCATCTGAACATACAGGTCTGTCAACATGAATATAGCCTCTGTCAAGGTGCCATTCTCATTGTCATGAGAAGGTATAATGTGCAACATGAATTCTCCACTTTTGGCACAAACACCTCCACCCATAGCTGTAATCATATCCAAGACATATCTGTTTTGAAGAGTCATCAGTCTTATGGCTCTCAGCTCCTCCTTGATTTCATTGAATCCTTTTATGGTAGTGCTGATCGTTTGCAGAAGTTCCCATCTGGTCCCATCTGGTTATGTACAGCCATTTAGTATTTGCATCCGTCTGGATCCTGGGCATGAAGATTATCGTGAATATCGATGAGGTCTTGCTGAACAGTCTGTGTTCATATGGGATAGAATCAAAAGCTTCTATTGATTTTGCAGAGAAATAGTTTTCCCTCTTTAATCGGCTCAAAAGTTCTCCAGAACTCTTCTTTCTTAGATGTGCATGGCTTTCAGGAATTCACCAATGCTCAGATCACTTTTCGGAATCACCAAACCTGGAACATGGACATTCACTATAAAACAAAGTCCTCCCCAATCCTTGGGCAGCTTCATATAAGCTCTGCATCCACAAGCCCAGCAGTGATCCATTATTACTGCTGTCCCAACACTCATTCCTTGTGCATCAAAGATTCAACCACAATTCTGATGTTCTCCCATTTTTTGTGTGCCATTATTTCTAAAACACAACTTTGCACTTTCCAGTGGCACTATCTGGAAAGGTCCTCCTTTGTCTTGGACCCATGTCTGTAGTTTAGCAAGTTTTGACCATATTGGTGTGCACAGCCTTTCCACATTGTCAACAGTAGGTTTGTAGTTACTCATTACTACCCAAACTCTGCAGATTACCACACCTTCTTCCCAACCATCTGGAGAGAGCACTAAACCTCAGATCTCCATTTGGCCTTTTTCCTTCCATCTTCAGATCTCCTCTTTAGTTTTTCCTGGGCTCTACAGTCTTCTGTTTACTTCTCATCTGATTCCAGCTCCTTTCACTCCAGACTGTTCATACCTATCACGTGATTCTTAGTGTGGGTTCTTGCTCATGTCTTCGTGTCTTGCACATAGTCATCCTCATCTGGATCTGTCCATTCAGTTGCCCATTTTAGGTAAGATGTTCGACAGATACACTGGCCTTTTGTCCGACCGAATGCTATTTGACATAGGCAGTGTGCTGTTAGGACATCTATTTCAATAGCTATGAAGACTTCAGACTTTCCCATGCTATAAGACAGGAATGCACATACATAGCGGTCCACCTCAGACGGTCTCTTACCCACCTCTTTCATGTTCTGATACCAAACATTATTTCCTAAGTGTGCTGTACTGTCTAGATAATTATTCAGTTCATAACCATCTTCTGGTGCATATCTCTTAGGCCTCCTCCTTGCCACAAGAGGCTCAATCATTATGTCATACAGTATATCAGCATAACTCTTTCTTACTGGCGGGATCATAGGGACATTTGTCAGTACAATTGGTGTATTAACATGTACTACTGGTGTAGGGGTGGTTACAGAAGACTTCTTATTTTGTCTCTCCCTAAGAATCTGTATCTGGTGCTCAGTAATAATTTTTAACTTTCCTGAATAAGGATGTCTGGTGACATTTGCCATAGAACCAGGTGCTTTCACATAAGCTACTAGAGTAGGAATAATCACATAAGGCCTAGGAACTCTTGCAACTTGGACTTCTCCCTTTCCTTCGTGACTAGGGGGAATAAAGGGAACTCTCCCTTTTTCCGGATCCATAACATATTTAGCATGTATTACCAGGATTAAAATGATGACCAAAAACATTAAGCAGGCATAAATCATGCACCAATAAATGATGCCCCAACACCATGAAGATGCTGATCGTCGTCGTCTCTCTCTTTCTGGAATAGCTAAGTGGTTTATGGACCACATGATTTGCCTGTAATTAACTTTAAGGAAAGAAAAATGCTTTATTCAGGCAATCTCATAACTGCTCCGATAGCTGCTGTATCTTTTCCACAAGTTCCACAAGCAACTGGCTGATTGCTGGATGATTAATAGGGTTCCTACTAAAGACAAACGTGTCGTCCTTTTGCCAAACGAGGTAGGGATGAGCTTCGAGTAGATAATAGAAGATTAACGCCAATACATTATTGATATCTTCCTGTGGCAACACCATTCATTAGTTCATGAAGAAACATTGTACAAACAATTAATCTGTTCCATTATGTCACGCAGCAATTGATTAAGGGCAAGGTGATCCCTTGGATCTCTCAGAAATGTAGGAACATCAATTTGCCTACAAACAAGATGTGGGCGTTCTTTAATTAGGAAATAAAATACCATCCTGCATAGTTTATGAGCGTCATCATTAGATAAGATCATCCGTTTGCTCACTAAGATGCATCAGGCGGTGAATGCGCCTGCTTGCAAAGTTCACGTATCAGCCAATTTATTGTGGGTCGATTTCTGGGATCCCTCAGAAATACACAAGTGCTTGTGCGTCGTCCAACATGATGATGATGCTTGCGAATCAAAAGGTAAAGAATCAAACTAAGTCGTTTGTGAAAATCGTTATCAAGCAGAACCATCTGTATGCTCAAAGAAACGTTCAGTCAACAGTCTGATTTGGTCTAAAATTTCTGCCAAAAGATGCCTAATCGCTGGACCATTCTTAGGATCTTGGAGGAAAGTACGAATATCACCACAACAGACAACAAGAGCAGGGTAAGCTCTGAGAATTAAGATGAAGACAGCAAGGAGTAGTCTGTGTATGTCCACATCAGTGAGGACCATAAAATTGTCCAAAAAGTAACACTGTTTGAAATGAATCCGGCAACTGCTCGCTTTTCCAGTCGTGAAAAAAGAAATCATAGTCTGGCATTGTTCTGTTCTTTCTTTTGCAGTCCAAAGTTAAATGTCAACACTTTTCTATGGCTCAAGAACAATAACTTTTCCACTCTCTACTGTAGCAAATGCAAAGAATATTTTCCAGGAAAGCTACAGTCCAAAGTTCTCTTTGTCTACCCTTGTATAGTCTCTGCGTCCTTCTTCCTCGTCATCGATCTTGTCTGCACATGCTGAACTGCTTCTTCTTGACTTGCTTCCGAATGTGGTGGGGGTGCAGGAGTCTCTCCAGTGTAAATGTTCACATCACCTTGATGAATCCACGCTCTTTTTCCTACAACCTTTATTGGTGAAGGTGTAGTGTTTTCCACAATGAAAGGGCCGCCAAATCTAGGCTTGTGCCACTTTCTGATGAAATTTCGAATAAGTACCTGGTCTCCTGGAAAGACCTTTGGTACACACAGTTCTTCCACTTGAGTTGCTGAATGGTCTTCATCTGTCTTCTGAGCCCGACACTCTGTCTGCTTGACTTGGTCTGCATGTTAAATATTCTTGCAGCTCAGTTCAGTTCCTAATCATTCTGCACTTGTCTGGGCATCACCCCTAATCCTTGATGGAGGGGTTAGAGGCGTTCTCATTCGCCTCCCAGTGACTAGTGTGTGGGGTGTGAAGTGGTGGTCTGAGCCAGGTTGATTCCTAAGTGCATATAATGCAAGGGGTAGGCAATACAGCCACCCCTTCTTCAAGGTCAATTTGAGCTTGGCTATTCTTTCTTTTAACAGCCTCTCACATATCCCATTTCCCAGTGGATGATAACCTGAAGAAAACGTGTGTTTTATACCAAGCAGCAAGCTAATTTGCTCAAATACTTAGTTAACAAAATGGCGCCCATTATCTGATCTCAGCACCTCACATACTCCCCATCTAGGAAAGACTTCTTGAACTAAACATCTTGGAGTGCAAGTGGCATCAGGATGTGTGCATGAACCAGCCTCAATCCACCATACTACTATCATATACCTATAACCATTACAGACTTGCAACATATCCACATAATCTATGAGTAGTTGCTGAAAAGGACCATTTGGTCGAGGGATGAGTCCTCTCACTGTTTGCAGTGTGTGCCCACCAGTAAACTTTTGACATACGATGCAATTGACTACATAAAATTCAACGTGTTCTAACAGGTTAGGCACAAACCAATGCTCCGCAATGGTTGCTGCAAGGCTTTCTCTAGTGACATTCGTGGGGGAGTGTAGCTGTTACAATGCCACCCTTACTAAGGCTACAGGCTTTACTGGTTTACCAGTGCTGTCCTGTCACCATAATGCTTTGATGTGGGATAAAGAACTCCCCCCCTCCATATCCACAGGGTTTTCTCTTCTTGTGAAACACCACCCTATATTTCCATAATCTGTGTCTTTGACAAATTATTAAAACATCCATTCACAATCATCATCACCATAATCTTCTCTTTCAGATCAGGCATATCAAAGGTCATCATGTCTAATGAATTTGCAACTCTTTTTGCCTCTTCGTCTGCGGCTTGGTTTTCACATGAGATAAAGTCTGTTTTCTTAGTGTGTGCTGCGCACTTTACTATTGCAATGGCTACTAGGAACTGCAGTGCCTTAATGAGCCTATCCAATAGGGTGGTGTGTTGCACTGGAGTGCCCTCCGCTCGGAGGTAGCCCCTCCTTTTCCAGCGTGCCAATCCTGCATGCACGGTCGATGTAATGTAGGCTGAGTCACTATACACTGTAACTTCGTGGTCTGTGTGTTTCTCGAGCGCAACAATAAGTGCCACCAATTCTGAAGCCTGTGCTGAGAAATTAGATGGTAGGCTTGCACTCGTCATTACCTCAAACTCCCCATTAGCCTTATGCTTTACTACAGTCACACCTGTATATCGTTGTCCATCAGTTTGATCGAATCTTGGGGAA
Source organism: Ambystoma mexicanum (assembly GCF_040938575.1). Taxonomy (NCBI): domain Eukaryota; kingdom Metazoa; phylum Chordata; class Amphibia; order Caudata; family Ambystomatidae; genus Ambystoma; species Ambystoma mexicanum. The sequence continues at coordinate 641,724,249 of NC_090925.1, forward strand.
CCGTAACTAATAACAAATTCTCCTGCAGCAACGGCATTTTCTTTCACCCTCGGGATATCATGATTGAACTCTTCATAATTTGTGCAATCATGTTCACCGATTGCCAATAGTTCAGCAACAAACATGGCAGTGTTCACCATTTTGCATCTGACTATTTTTATCGTCGGATTTGTTATTACCACTTCATAAGCAGAAGCTCTTTGAGACGTCAAGGTGCCCTTAGGTTTATCTAAAACAGCAAATAGAGCATGCTCAACGGATAATGTCATAGAACACCCCATCACTGTAGTAGCAAACCTCTCAATAGACAGTGGCTGCCAATAACCGTTCGCACGGAAAGTGACCCCTCATAACTGGGTCCAGAATCCCACTGTAATATGCTAGGTGTTTATTCCTAACATAGTTCTCTGCGTAATCACTGCTGTCATAACTGTTCCATTCGTGTGCAAAAATAAAAAGAATTTTTCCGCAACATTTTTAAAAATATTAAATTGTTTGGCTGTAGAAACAACCTTTCAGTCCTCCGCATAATTGGGAATTCCTGAAACTGGACCTGTACAAATTGCTATTTTCAATTCATCAAAGCCTTCTACCATTTCCTCAGTCAATTTAATCTTTTTAAAACTCTGCTGTGCTATTTTCAAGGCTTGCAGCAATGGCTTTGTATATCAACTGTAATAAAATATCCATTCTCTGTCATGATGCCTACCCCCGGGCATCCGGAGCAAGCCCATCAGCCTCGGGAGCAGGCATCCAGACATTTACAAAAACCCCAGCAGCCCCAGCTAGGGGCTGTCTGGGTTCAGTCCTGGTGCCGTAGGCACCAGGCTCATAATAAAAATCAGTCCTGGCGCCATAGGCGCCAGGCTCATAGACTTTACTTACCTCATGCAGACCATGCTGCAAATAAATTCAAGCCAACGTGAGGCCTGGATGGGACTATTTTACTACAGGGACTATTTTTTACTCGGGTGTGGTCCTGGGGAACTTCTTTCCTGGGACTATTTTGGAGGCTTTTTAAACCACGCCTGAACCAGCACATGCTTCGTGTTATTCTGCATCCAGCAGAGTGACTCTCACCGTGCCTGCAGCCAGCATCCAGTCTTCTGCCACGCCCGCGTGCCTGCAGCCAGCTTCCAGTCTTCTGCCACGCCCGCCTCGAACCCGGAGCTCCTAGAATAAAGAGGAAGAAAAGGACAAGGTTAGAAAACAAACTTATTTCAAATTCCTCACCTGATTCCAGATCCATTTCATCTCCCGACCTGGAAAGTACATCAGTCCTGCACGCGTCGCTTCGCCAGTTCCAGCACAGCGCCATACTCACCAGTTCTCACAGCATCTTTCGATCCGGCACTGTCTCCATCATTTCTTCGCCGTACTCCGGCACCTAGGGGCAAAAGAATAACAAGGTGAGCCAAGGGAATCAACAAATATCTCTTACCACCATAGACTTACCTGATTTACCACCGGCGGTATTATTCTCCATATCTTCATATGCCGCATCTGTAAAGAGGGAGAAAAACAACACGTTAACGCATGCAATAGTTACCGGACAGTGTTGGGTAACACAGACTCTTACCTGAACACTAGCAGCAGCTACGAGACCTTCTTCTCACAAACTCAGTTGCAATTTAAGAAAGGAAGGGGACAAGAGTGAACATCGGGCACATTGAACTCTTTGAACTTGATACTTACCAATCCCGCCTGGGACTTCAGAGTCAATGCTTACAGGAACTCTCCCAACGCCTTCAAACCAGTGAAGTAACTGGTATCTATGCGCCCCTGCAAGACACGCAGGATGGAGAGCTCTTCTTTTACAAACATAAGGTGAGGTTTTTAAGGGGATATCGGAGGTGATTAGTGGGGGAGAGCGAGAACAGTTGGGAGGCCATCACTAAAACCCACAGGTGGCTAATCCCTGTCTCCACTTGCAGGAAAATACTTCTTCGGGTCCAGCAGACAAGACTAGGCGGGCCAGTCCAGACAGTCATCTCTGCACTACGCATCACGTTGACGGAGACCGCAGCTGTCCAGGTCCGATCGACACCTCTGTGGGGTCCAGGTGAGCGTAACAGAACACGAAGCCTTTCTAAAAATACCCACCCAGGTGTTATGGAAACCTCAGAAACCGACCAACTGGCCCAATTATTGGGGGAACTTAGGGCGGAAGTACATGCCGCTCACCAAGAGACTAATGCCCTCAGGAGAGAACTGATTGTCTCAAAGGAACGCACTGATGATCTGGCTATGCAACTACTGCAAAACCAAGCTGGGCAAACGCCCCTACCTGGATATGGGGGAAAACCAACCCCCGTTTCATCAAGCAATCCTGTGCAAGTGGTTTTACCAGGAAATATTCCGTTAGCTCCACCGAACGCTCTGCTGTGGACCCCAAAACGTTCGCCGTGTTTATGAACCAATGCCGCTTGCACTTTTTATGCAGACCGGGAGCCTTTCCAAATGACCAAGCCAAAGTAGCCTTTGTATTGTCATATCTTAGTGGCAGCGCAGCGGATTGGTCCATTCCGTTAGTCAACCAGGATGATCCTCTTCTCCGGGATTTTCAGGGTTTTCAAAGGAGCATGGAAAAACTATTCGCCAGACACTCACAGGGTCAAGCCCTGGACAACAAACTTTTATCCTTATGACAGGGTAACCAGGATCTGCTAACCTATATTGCAACCTTCAATAGGTTGGTGGTGGAAACCGGGTGGCCAGAGGAAAAACAAATTACATTGTTTCATCGTGGACTTCGGGGAGAACTCAAAGACGTCTTGGCTCAAGTTGTGAACCCACCTCAGGATTGCACATAATTTATAGACTTAGTGGTCCAGCTAGCCCACCGACTTCAGAACCGAAAGACTGATCGAGCTAAGTTCGAGAATCGGGTATTGGTTAAACCCAACGTTGCCCCCAAGGGAACAGATGCATCTGAACCCATGCAGATCGGGGGGGTTAAAGGACCCTTAACTCAAAAGGAAAGAGAAAGAAGACGACAGATGCAGTTGTGTCTGTACTGTGGAACCTCAGGACATTTTCTACGGGATTGCCCTGCAAAAGCACTCAAGAAGGTGGTAGGAGTTGCTGATAAAAGCCACATAGAGCCTGATTCGGGAAACGACTGTCATGATCTCTGCTTCCAAAAGATCAGGACTTGCCCGACTCCCTTGGAAGCAGACCCATAACCCCGGTTCCGAGTGCCAGCCAGTCCCAATTGGGACCTTTTGGACCCTGTCCTGGCGCCAGTGGCACCAGGCTCATAAAGATGCCCAGTCCCAGCGCTGGAAGCGCCGGGCTCATAATGCTTGGGTGGACTTACCTGCAGCAGACCATGCTGCTTACTTACCTGCCAGTTGAACCCCTGATCCTCTTCTGTTTGGGACTACTTTTCCTGTTGGGTGGGGCAGGAGCCACTCCCTAGGTTCAGAACACTGGAACTCTTCTGGAAAGCAGGAACTCTTTTCTTACCTAGGCGTGGCTGTGGAAGGAGACACCTAAGCACTACAGGAGGCTATTCAAACCACACCCGATGGATGAATCTTGCTTTGTGTTATTCTGCATTCTCTGCAGCAGAACGCTCATCGTGTCTTCTGCTTCTGATCCTGGGCCTAAGGGAACAAAGACTTACCATCCTGGAATCCAGTCTTCAGCAGCACCTGTAAAGACAAAGAAAGAACAGGTTAGCACTACGGTCTTCAGTGGCAGCGCATCTCTTACCTGGTCCATCGGCTGTCACCAACGCCTCGCGCTGCATTCCGGCATCTGAAAGACAAAGGCTTACCTACTCTTCGCATGCTCCGGAGGTCTTCGCACTGCATTCCGGCATCTGAAAGACAAAAGCTTACCAGCTCTTCGCACGCTCCGGAGGCCTTCGGCGCTGCATCCCGCATCTGAAAGACAAAAGAAGGTGCGTTTAAAGACATTGGGCAACTTTATTACTCACGTGCCATTACTCCTTCCCACGCCGAATCCAGTGGGTATTCCAGCACCCTTCAGCTTCTCTAAAGCTCCGAACTTGTACCTGCAAGATAAAAGGGACAGTTAGTGCGCATCGTGAAGCAGGCTACAAGCGCTTACTTACGTGCTTCCAGGCGCTTCTATTCCTCACGCGGGTTCGATCCTCAACTCTCATCAGCCCGCCATCCGCCATCGCCGGAACCCTGCAAAACAAGAGATATCATTACAAAAGACTTTTAAGACATTTGAAGTGCCCAGAACTTACCGTTCGTGCAGTTAACGACGGACAGCAGTCCTCTGAGGTCAAGAGGCCTGCACCCTTATCCAGTGAAGAAACTGGTTACGGCACCCTGCCCCGAGGCAGATGGAGAGCTCGGCGTTCACTTACCTAAGGTGAGGGCGTTAACCTTTGGGGTTCCACAGGAGAAGAGAAAGGGAAGAGGAGAGAGGCACCCAATAACCCCAGTTCATTAATCCCATATTTTCTATCTGCAGACATCTTACTCTTCGAGTCAGACATACAGTGCACAGAGGTCCAGCCCAAAGAGCCAACCGTGTGTTACACATCACCTTTGAAGATACGGCATTCACCCAGTCAAGACCGGCGCCTCTGCAGGAATCAGGTGAGCGTTACAACGACCACGCCCGACAAGCGTAGAGGTCTGCTTGCCGAGCTTAAAGAAGGACACTCAGACCTAGCATCTGATCATCCCAAGAGTCCCAGGCAGCCATCACGTATGCACGCAGTAAGGGCCAACATAGATAGCGGGGCCGTATGAAACTATATGGACCATGAATTGGTGTCAAGGATGAATCACTCATCAAATCTACATCTGCAGGACTCTGTTAAAAATTGATGGAGACTCACAATACCCTTCGGGCAACCTCGTGCTTTTCAGTTTAGTCTGATGGAACGTAAATGATAGAAGGTCTTAGGAGTTCTTATGCAAGGGGATTGAGAAAAATGCACTTTCACGTCAGTCACCATGAACTATTGTGCTTCAACCAGGATATTACATAGAATCATCGCCGGATTGGGAACTAGAGGGAACTCTGCCTCTACAATCTGATTAATTGGGTGCATATCTTGAATTAAACGCCACAACCCCCCCTTACCTTTTTTGATTGGGTACACTGCAGTATTGCATGGTGAATTTGACGTCACTAGAATGCCTTGATCCATCATAGCTTAATATTCTTAAAAATCCCCTCATCTGCTTCTCTGGACATGGGGTGCTGCCTTACATGGGGCAGAATTGTTGCTGGTTTCAGATTAATTTGTAACGTCTCCTACCTCTTTCAGTAGTTCTATGTCATAAGGACATGTTGTCCATAAGGGAACTGGCATTCTGTCCATATCCTCATGAAAATATGTGGGACGTTGCAGCATGATTACCATCCGCCATGGGATCTCTCTCCTTTCTGTTGTAATCCAATATATGATGCTTATTTCAAACACTATTTTGTCATCTGATGGGTCGTCCTTAAACATATCCTTGTCAGTGACGTCAGTCAACCTAAACCCTTCTTCAATAGCAATCACTGTTCTCCATGGCCTGTCCTCATCATCGAATCCTTCGAGCATGGCCAATTCTCCTCCTACTATGGCTGCCTGTAGTTCTAAGAGGAATATCTGTCCCCCTTCCTCATGCATGGGTATCTGTGGCCTGAATACAAATTCATCAAGTATTTTCATTACTTTACGCACTGATCCAGGTCGCCATGTTAACAGAATAAGGACTCCAAAATAAAAAAACCTCAGGCTCCAATGGCTTTCCAGGCAAGGCTATTTGCCCTGTGAATGCCATGATAAACTCGGTTACATTTAAATAATGTATTCCTGTTGTTGAACACACTATAACCTCATCAGTAAAAGAAATTGTCATGTTCATCATCGTCATTCAATCCTGATGCTGTATATTAACTGATGTCTGTTTCGAATACAATAATGGGATAGACATGTCACATTCTCCTATTGAGACTGGACATTTTTCAGTAAAATGAACTCTACATGTAGCTCCTGTGCAACCTTGAGCATTCATAGCATTATCTGATAGCTAAAATGTTCCCTCTCATATTGCTCCAGTATCAACTAAAAAAGGAAAGGATCTGCCTCCTATCATGATGTCAACCTTTGGTTCCTCATTAGGAGTAGGCGTCACCGATAGTACTGAACACATCAAGTCCCCCCATTGAGCTGTCCTATTGTAGGTACATACCTATCCCTGTACCTGTAAAAGGATTCCCTGTTCCGACAGTGACATCCCCTATACCAGGAGTCAAAAATTGTCCTGTGTTTGCGCTCTGTTGTATCTGCATAGGTGCATGCTGTGATTGTCCTTGTGGCAGACTCAATGTTGCTTGCTGTGATTCAAAGCCTGCTGTGTTCGTGGTGCTTGTGTCTGATATACTATCTGATCTTGGACAGACCCATCCCTTCTTTGTGGGCTATATGCTGGAGGATAAGCTCTTCCCCCTCTTGAGAATTGCCAATTCTGTACATACCCCTGGCTCCCACATGTTCACACTATTTCCCCTGTCATCCCGCATGTCCAACATACAGGAGGTAATCTCCTAATTTGCCCATCCTACATACCCCGATTACTCCCTTAACTATTCTGAAAATATCCTTGGTTATTTTGAAAGCTTCCTCTTCCTCGGAAACCTCCTCTTCCTCTCTGCATAAATCAATTTCCTCCTTCATCTGGCTGCCGTTGGTTATTCACCTGCGGCATACCTGCAGTCTGTTACAATCCCGTCCCATCTCCACTGGTTAACAACGCCCCTTCATTGGCATGTTTACACTGTTTTTTCTGCACTAGTTTAGCTTCCTCCACCTTTTTAGTATCCTCCTTCTTCTTGTTTTTCTCTTGCAACAATCGGCAATGATCCGCAATGGTCAGCTGGATTTCTGGCCATGGTTTTGCTTTCCTACCCACCAATTTCTTGAGCTGTCTCTGTACTTGTTCTGGCAATCCCTGACATAAAATATGATAAAACACCGGTATAGATCTCCCCCACGGCTCTCGTGTTTCAAAAGGCCACTGCTCTTGAAAGTTTTGAATATAAGCAAGCAGATCTACCCCTTCCTGCATCTTTCGTGACATTATAGCTCCCATATCTGACATATCAAGATACTGCACTCTAAGCGGCCTTCCAGATCGCTGGTCTACAATTATTAAACGGCGCGCCATTGTGTGCCGTGTTCTGAGTGGTAACTCCTGCGTATCCTGCTCTAGACCAGATGTCATCAGCTCTTTCCCCAAGAATGGCTGCAAGGAGACCTTTACTGTCTCCTATAGCTAACGTGTTACCTCCTGTCATTTTCTCTAGTTCCTAAATCCATTTTCCGGCACCCGATTTTAAACTGGGCAACTTGCATCTTAAGTTGTCCTTATCCGTCTGAGGCCATGGAATATACTGTGGTCGGACCCCTAATTTCTCTAATAAAGGAAACTGTGAAACCCTGAAATCGCAATTGGCTTCCATCGTTTGCCTATCCATAGTAGGGACATTGGTTCCTGATCACTTTCTTCCTGGCAATGACCTTAATTTGTTCACATATGGTGGTGATTCACCCTGCACACTCTGGGATCTTCCTTTAGGTCGACCTGGCCGTGCAACTGAGTCTGGAGTCCTTGTTTTAGGTAGGTCTAGGTCTGACCATCTAACCTCCTTGTCTGTCAATAAACATTCTCCGAACCCTCATGCACCGGTCCCTTCTTCCACACGGAAGGCTTCCCTTTCTTTGCTTGACATCTCCTGTCCCCAACTTAGGTGACTGCCTTCTTTCTCGTCCCTATTCAAAGTCAGCCTGTCCATAGACAGAGCTTGGTGCTCAGAACTAAACAGACTTCTCTCCTGTCTCTTCATCTCTCGTCTCTCATTTGCCCTGCGTATTTAATCATTTTTTTGCCTTTTTATCATCTTTTCTCTTAATTTCTCTTCCTCTTCTTCTTATCTCTTCTTGTCTATTCTATCTCGTTCTTCTATTGCTTTCTGCCTATTATCATATTTCCTTTGCTCTTCTGCCCTTTCTTCCTTCCTCAGCTGTTCTTCTTGATACAGGTGTTCTCATCTTTTTCTGTCCTTTCGTTTGAGCTCATCCTCTTTCAATCATTTCTCTCGTCCCTGTCTTTTTTATCTGGTTCATCCTGATCTTCCTTTTGCCGTACCTCCCCAATGCTCGCTGCGTCAAATTTGAGCAATATCTGACTTCCCATCCACTCATTCTGTATGAGGGCTATTTCAACAGTTTTATCTTTTTCTCCTTTCCATCTCTTAATTTCTCTTTCTATATCCAGGGTCACACATGGTCTTTCGCTTCTCTCTTTAACCTGTGGGACTATAGTGACCATGTCTTTCTCCGGAGCTTTCTCTGAACCCTCTTCTCTGCTATAAGCCGGCGGTTCATACATTGGGTTACTATACCCGGAAGGGAGGTTAACTGAATAGAAACTGTGAGCCATGGATTTGTGCAATGGCATAGTTTTATCCGACATAGGATCACGTAGCCTAGCATCCTACTATATGGCATACCAAGGCATAACAGTTGGAGAAAGAATCGTTTGCATGGATGTATGCAAGTAAATAGAACCAACTGTGATGTTTCCAAAGTGAAAACGTTTATGCCCAGTTATTGGGTGTTTGTTGGGCAAGAAACTGTAAGAATAACCACCTCAAAATCAATGTACCTCCCACCCTAAGAGACAACATATCTTGTTGCACAACTTCAGAACCGAAACAATAAGGGTTACACACTGGGACCTACACCTCCTGAAGACACGTGTCGATACTAAACTTCCCTAAACATCAAATAAACTCACCACAAATAGACCAACAAAACTCTCCACACTCCTTAAATACCTCTCTGATGTGCACCATAGACAACCACAAAACCAATTTATATTAGCAACCTGGAGCGTACATTAACCACTGCTCCAGACAACTCACAAAACATCTACAACTACATATATGCCCTCCCACTTCTGTATTAGTCCCTTTCCCTACCTCTTGCAGAGCATGAAGCTCCAAACACTTGTGAAATCATCAGGAAGTATGTAGTCTCAGCAGGATATCTCAGGGGCAACACCCTCGCCTTGGAAGCAAGACGACACAGAGCAACACAGGTTCGATCCTTCGGTCCGCGCTTAGAAACCTCTAGGTAATAAGCACGTTATACATATCCAACTACAATGCAAGACAGGGCCTGATTTACAGAATGTTGTGCATGCTGAAATGTGACTTTGCGCACTGTTCAGCATGCAAAACCACTTTTGTCAATTCATGGAACCGACTTTGCATACCTTTATCGGGCCTTGCACAGGTCTCGGAAAGGCACTTGGGCAACACTCCACGCAAAGTGTGGGACGGTCCTACGCAGAGAAATAAATATGGGGCGGGACATACATTTTGCCAATTTCCCTGGCAAAATGAGGAAGAACGGGAGCGTGTTCAGGGACCGGCCATGCAAATGAAACCTAATTCATGGAACCCAACACGCAACCTCACGTCGGGAAAAGTTACACACAAACCTCATGGGCTAACTGCCACATGATAGGAGACACAGATCGCTGTGCGCATAGGATCCAACGTGCAAAGGTAGGGTTTACATAGCAATTTAGGATGACGGGATGTATTTGAGGTGATGATTGAAGTTAGGGGTGCGCGTTTGCATATTATCCAGCTGCAGCTGTAATTTACAGGGATTCACATGCAGATTTACCATGGGCGGCTTGAGTTATGTGACATGTAACGCATTTTCTCAGGGTGCAGTTGCAAGTTACAGGGGTCCGTAGGCAGGGTCACCAGGGTGCTGCTTTGATTGAGGGAGGATGGCCTGTAGTATTGACGGGGTGCATGATGGCAGGGATGCGGACTGGGCAAAGGTTATTATATGTGGCTGGATCTGCTTTACGTGTGGGTGTGTCATGGGTGGTCCGGCCACTACTAGAGTTACTTTGGAACGCGCAAAACATGCTTTTGCATGCATGTATGTGCAAAGTGGTGTTGCGCGCAGAGTTCTTTGTGGGGAGCTATGCACTTTTTCTATGAATCAGGCCCGTAATAACATAAGATAATGGGGCATATGGAAGAGTGTCACTCATTCGGTGTGGGCAGTACTTTGGATGACTCAAGCTACTTCGGTGATTGGCAGCAAGAGGGAAGGAAATTAACATTTGTTCTTCCGCAGTCAGTCTGCTATAAAAGAGTCTCTTATGCACTGGCTGGCGAGAATATGTATGTAATGTAATGTAAAGGCACTAGTAAAGTGTGACATTCTCCCAAATGCATCTTGACGCTCCTTATAGGATGGTGAGTTTTAGTAGAGTATGGTCTTTAAGGCCTTACAAAAGGTGAAATGTCTAACCGGGGCTCTGACAGGAAATGGCGGAGAGTTTGAAAGACCAGCTGCCACTACTGAAAAGGAGTGGCCCCCAATTGGACTAAATTTAACCTCAGGGATGGAGATTAAGCAAACATCAGCAGAGCTCAGTGCCCGTCCAGGGGCATACAGCCAGAGTTTAGCCTGAATGTATTCGGCACCTTGACTGTAGAAGGCCTGATGAACAAGGCAAAGGGCTTTAAAGCGAATGTGCTGGGCTACTGTACCCAGTGAAGGCTCCTAAGAATGGACGAGATGTGGGCCCAGCGGGGAGTGGAGACAGGCAGGTGTGCAGCAGAATTCTAAATAAGCTGTAGACGCTGTATACTAAAGGCAGGCTGGGCAAGTAATAGGGAATTTCAATAGTCAATCGCAGAGGTGACAAGAGCAGAGACCACAGGTGCACCAAAGTGAGCAGGGATAAAAGGAAGAACACGATGGAGAAGCTTAAGTTGAAAGTAGCCCCGCTGACAAACTGAGCTGACCTGTGTCTCCATGGAGAGGGGGAAAGAGAGTTTCACTCCAAGATCTTTAACAATGGAGACAGGTGCTGGGAAATGGCCAAGAGAAGAAGGCCCCAAAATCATGAGTCCAGAAAGAGGATGCCCGGGGCGGGGGGCGCCACCAGCACCTCAGTCTTTTCACTGTTCCACTTGAGCCAGGTGTTGCACATCCATACCCACACGACCTCCAGACCTCCAGACATGGAATATAGCCGCCGACTCAGGGATGGAAAGATCAAGATGGACCAGGATCTGAGTGTCGTCTGCATATAAACAACAGAGGAAGCCATGGGAGAAGATAAGTTTGGTCTGAGGTTGAACGTAGGTGTTAAATAGGACCAGGGAAATGGTGGACCCTTAGGGGACACCACAGCTGAGAACTGCTGTCTTGCAAAGAAAGGGAGGAAGAGAAAGATTTTGGTGACGGTCCGATAGAAAAGAAGAGAACCATGCCAGGACGGTGCCTGAGAATCTGGCCCCGTCAAGCGATCTAGCAGGACCCCATGATCAATGGAATCAAAGGCATTTGAAAGGTCGAGCAGCAAGGTGCTGATGCTGCCCCTGTCATGAGCCTGGGCCTTATCATCCATAACAGAGACCAGGACACTCTTGGTCCCCTGTACCTGACAGAAGCCAGACTGAGAAGTGTGAAAAAAGGAAGATTCCTCAAGGAAGGTAGTGAGTAACGGACAGACCAAGAATTCCAAAAGCTTCATAGAGAAAGGAAGAAGAGAGATAGGCCAGAATTGAGCAGAAACCAGACGGTCCAAGGGAGGTTTTTTCAACAAAGGGATAACCGTGGTATGCTTGAGGGAAGAAGAGATAACACTGATACGGAAGGAGGTGTTAGTAAGCAAGTGGACGAACTGGGGGAAAATATCCTCGATTATACCAAGAGGGATAGGATCCCGAGGGGAGGCGGACTTAAGTTTTAGTACTGCAGCAGAGACATCTAGAGAAGAGAATATAGGACACGTAGACCATGAAGTGGTGGGCAAGTGCACAGAAGGGAACTGTGAGGACAAGGAAGAGAAGGATTAATGTTGGACCTAATTTTGTTGATTTTGTCCACAGAAAAGAGAGACAAAGAGTCACAAATGCCCTCTGTGGGAGGAACTGGATCAGATGCAGCTGAAGAAAGACCCTGCACAATTTTAAACAACTCTTTAGAGTGGTTCATGGAGGTCTCAGTGAGTGAGGCCTAGTAAATCGGTTTAGCTCTAGTAATGCTAGATTAGCCCTATGATACTGAGCAGTGTGACCTGTGAAAAGGCTAGTTTGGCAGTAGGAGAGTAAGTCTCCATGTGTGCTTGTCAAATTTAGCCTGTCAAAGCAAGTGTTATGGGACGGATTGAGAGGTAGCAGTGTAACAATGATGCTATTGTAGGTGAGGGTCTCTGGGACCACTACCAGACGAGCACAACCATTGTTTACCTAAAATCATCAAATCTGTCCCGTAGTAAGAGTTTTCCCCCAAGTAGTGCGAACTTAATCCATTCTAAGGACTCCAATGTTTGTAGTTAAGTTACAGTAATATTAAATTACTAGTCACTTATTACACACTTTGGTTACGCAGTGAAGCCAGAATTTTAACCGACTCTGTAATTTAGGCATGAAGCCACATACTTTCCAAGTTTTACTTGACACAAATATTTATCTTTTGTCATTCAAGGACTAAAATAATGTTGTCTTGTATTGAGTACTTGCAAATACACACATCACGTGCTTAAGCAGCCTGGCAAAATTCGAATCTTAGAGAAGCATGTTCAGCCAAAAGAGTATTATTGTGGTTTTATTTTCACATCCTGAATGGGAAACTACAAGTTCCAGAATGCAAAAATGCAAGTCTAAATATTTCATTTTTATACTACTATACTTTTAACTGCGGGGTGGGGGGACATCAAGAGGACATACTCACTCTTAGCACTTAAGGGGTTACATTTGACATTAAATTGTTTAGTAAGGCCCCAAACTTCCAGCTTGCTGCTATGTATGATGATAAGAACATTGGACTATCCACATAAAAGCAGGCCCACTTTTTGCATGACAAGCTAACAGTCATGCTGGATATAAATGCATATTTAAAAGGATAATTATTATGTTACTTTAATTGTCTTGGTAGCAGCTTTGGTGGGTAGCTGGAGTGGAGAAGGAGTCTTTTATTTGGCAATGTCCCATCACTGCTAAGTGACTAAACACGCATACCTACGAAATGTGCTGCTATCCAAAGGAACGGTTTAAAACATAATTGCAAGGCCTCTGCTAAAAGGCGTTTTGTTATCTGCATTGTGTTCCTGTTCATGGCAGCTGTGAAGGTGAGCAGGCCTCTCCAGTAACAGCCCAAAATGGGAAGGAAACAGCTGTTGCCATAACACTAAACTGCTGCCCATTACCAGGGCATTGCTAAGAGCAAAGACAGGCGTGAAACCGTTACCAGGTGCTACATGGCTACACTTATTTCCTGCTACAGGGCCCTCCTCAGGCAGCAGCTGGTGAAAAAGTCACGGACCACGCTCAGATGTCCAATTTTTCAGCACTGTGGAGACATGTTGGCAGAGATCGAAGTGTGATATAAATCATTGGTACACCGTGCCACTAGTTCGTTTGCTTTTTACAGAGCGTACCTTTAGTTCAAAGGCTCAAGTGCTTTTTCCCCCAGCCAAATATAGAATCATCTCTGACTGGACATTCAAGCACTGCCATTTTCTCAAGTCACCGCCAGGCACAGACACAGACACAGACACACAACGTCTGTTACGGCCAGGCACAGACACAGACACACAACTCCTGTCATGGCCAGGCACAGACACAGACACACAACTCCTGTCATGGCCAGGCACAGACACAGACACACAGCGTCCGTCCATGGCTCTGCAGTCTGAGCACCTTAACGACCTGCAAACACATTTCTTTTTTCAGCAGCAGAACCTTTCGTATGCATGATGGGACATTTCCAGCTGAAAGACGTCACAAAGCACCATTTTACTTGCAAATCTATGATAATTAAAGTGTGCAACAAAAACACGTTTTTAAAGATGTGTTATATCCATGATGTCTACTAGCTTGACATGCAAAAAAAGGAAGTTCCTTTATGTCACTCATCAAATGTTCTCAACATCATGAATAACAACGAGCTGGAGGTTTGTGACAAAGAATCTGCATATCTATCTCAGTTTATTACACAACTTCTTTTATTGTGTGTCTTAAATCATTGAAAGTACAGCATGGTTAGAGTTATCAGGTTGGCATTATCTTGCATTCTGGGACTAAAATTTTCCCATTCAGGATGTGAAAATTAAATCCACATTGATATTCTTGTAGCTTGACATGTTGTTATACAATGTGCATGTTGTCTCTATCAGACAGTGTTATTGTAGGCCTTGAAATCCAAAACTTAATATTTGTACCAAGTAAAGCTTGGAAGGTGTGTGGTCAAATTTGCAGAGTGTGTTAAAATCCCAGCTTCACTGTTTAGCCAATGTGTGTGATCCTGGTCAATAATGTGATCACACACTGACTTAACTGCAGAAACTGGAGTCCTTATTTCAAATAATGTGAACTTAATCACACCATTTGAAATATTGACACCATTACAATGGAGCAGATTTAATGAGTAGCACGAAAATAGTGTACCCGTGTGCTCCTCTATTAGTGGACGCCAAAGCATTCAGCTAAAATGTCACCATTGGTGCACTGCCCACCCCTCAGTCCTATCACACGTTTTGACAGACACATATTTATTCTCAGCAACCAGTTAGTCTGCTACACTAGAATCTTTCGTAAACTTTAAACTTCTCTCCTGTTGCTGCCAGTCACAGAAGTTGCTTGGGCAATGCAGAGTATTAGAAACAGATAGAGTAAAACAACTTTTATGGGCGTATTGGGTCCTCGGGTAGTCTTCGAAGCAGGGTCATGCTGGGCACACCAAAGCAGGACAGAGAAGGTTCTACCTTTCCCTATGTAGGTGATGTTCTTAGTTTGAGCCACCTATCTTAAAGTGGTTAGAAAAAGAGAATGAAAGGTGTTTGCTGTTTTTTTCTTCTTTTTTCACCTAGGCCAGAGGATCTCGTGATTTTTATTTTTACAAAGAGCCAATGGCCCTCATTACAAGTGCGGCGGAATGGGTTAACGGGACCCGCTAAAGGAGGTGGACCCATTAAACCTGTTTCGCCTCATTACAAACTCCCCTCGCGGGACCCGGTAAGTAACGCATGGTCAAACCAGGCGTGCTTACCGGGTCCCGCGAGGGGAATGGAAGACTGAGCAAACAAAGGGCCGCTCGTAATCGGCCCGTTGTTTGCTCCCTCCCCCATTCCCATTCAGCCCTTTGGGAAGGTATCCACTCAAGAGTCCGCAGCCACACTTTAGCTCACTGTACCTTTCAAAAAGGGAAATGTAAATTTGCATATCACTCTGTGTCCCACCCACATCGACAGTCCAGCACCGAAATGCTATGGCAATTCTCTTCTGAACAAGAGTACCAACAGCAACCCAATGTTGCATTGTGAGGGTCTTACCATTGGTTCTTGCCCATTGCTACCCACCCATAGGATACTGAACTGTGGTTGGCTAGAGGGGGCTGAAATGGGAATGGGGAAAGTCCAGGCACGGGTTCCTGGAGGGAGGAATTACCAGGCCCTCCGAACTCGGAATGGCCTGGTAATTCCCAATTCTGGGAACCCGGACCCAATTTTGGCAGCAGCCATGCCGCCAATGGCGGGGTGGCTACTGCCAAAATCGTAATGAGGACCAATGTCTTGATAAGCAGCTGTCCACACATCTCATTCACAACAATTTGGATTGAGAAAAATGTATTTTTTATTAAATCGAAATGAGCATTAAAGGAGGGAGTAGATCACCCAGTTAAGTATTCATGGCAATTCCATCACTTTAGTTAGCCAATACTTTAGGTATCTACACCTAAATGAAATATTAGTAATCCGCTTGGGAATCTAAGAAGACCTACCAGCAAGGGGAGTGGTATATTAACCACAATTTAAGAGTGTGATTTAGTTATTTACCAGCCCACTGACTGCCCCAACCATTTTGGTAACCATGGCCATTCCCATCCACTGCCGACTCCTCCCTCTTCACCCAAATCACATCCTTGTGGTATGCCTTTGAGCTAGCTCTATCAAGCAGTGACATCACACGTTGGCCTGTCAGTGTTATTTCTAAGTAATCAAAAATATCATAGGCGCCCCTCTGCGAGAACGAACAGGCTAAATGGCCTGTTCTTTGGGAAGGTATCCACTCAAGAGTCCGCAGCCACACTTTAGCTCACTGTACCTTTCAAAAAGGGAAATGTACATTTGCATATCACTCTGTGTCCCACCCACATCGACAGTCCAGCACCGAAATGCTATGGCAATTCTCTTCTGAACAAGAGTACCAACAGCAACCCAAGACACATGTTTCAGCTTTGCTGGGGCTTATCAGGTGACAAAGACTGATATGCAAATGGGTATTTCCCTTCTGTGAAAGGTACTGTGAGCTAAATTGTGGCTGCAGATGCTCGAGTGGGTACCTTCCCAAAGAACAGGTCATTTAGCCATGTTTGTTCTCGCAGAGGGGTGCCTATGACAATTATTTGATTGTTTAAGGGACGTAGCTTTAGTTACTGTAAGTTTCCTAGGGTCATTGAGATGTGGACCCCTTGATCACTTTGCTCAGAGAGGCACAGCTCAACCTCACTGATGAGGACCAACAAGACTGAAACATGTGTCTGGGGTTGCTGTTGCTACTGTTGTTCAGAAGAGAATTGCCATAGTATTTTAGTGCTGGACTGCCTCTGTGGGCGGGACAAAGACTGATATGCAAATGGATATGTCCCTTCTGTGAAAGGTACATGGAGCTAAAGTGTGGCTTCTGAATCTCGAGTAGGTACCTTCCCAAAGAACAGGTCATTTAGCTGTGTTCATTATCACAGAGGGGCGCCTATGACTATTTGTTGATTGCTTAAGGGACTTAGATTTAGTCACCCTAAGTTTCCTAGGGTCATCCAGACATGGACCACTTGTTTGCTGAGCTCAGAGTGGCAGAGCTGCACCTCACTGATGAAGCCCAACAAGGCTGAAACACTGTTGGGACAAACTCCCAGGTAAACCAGAGGGCCACTAGGAGTTTGCAGACTCTTGGAAGGCCCAACACCTTCCCTCAAAAGGAACGTAGACCCAGTCAAACAGCAAGTACGAACTGTAGTTTATTACAGCAAAACCAACCGGGATCAGTACAAGGACAGAAGAAATCTGTGGACATCTCAACATCTCCTGGCTTGCAGGCCAGCTTTTCCTAAAATTACATCAGAGTGATGTCACAACCTGGGCCCATCTCCAGAAAATATATATCGAACTACTGGATTGGGTACTGAGTAATAGTCCACCTATAGTGCATATTATAGATCTTAATCTACTGGCTCTCGCATGTCAGGTGGCTGGCCTGGTTTCATACCCAAAATTACTATCTCTGACAATGTTGCAGTGTGAGGGTCTTACCATTGGTTCTTGCCCATTGCTACCCACCCATAGGATACTGAACTGTGGTTGGCTAGAGCTGACGTCCCCAGGCCTGGGATCCGCAAAGGTTCTCAGCTCTTGGTGTACCTTCTCAAGGTAATAAGAACGACTATGTGTCTGTATTGTAACTGATGTGTACCCCCTTTGTGTATGAGAGTGCTCGTTCATCTCGTGCAACACTTGTCTCAGATTGTAACATCTTTGTTGCGAGCTTCTGTCTGGCAGCATGAGATCAGCTCCCTTTCCCCGCACTGGTTGCTGTCCATTGTCTGAGTCGGCTGCGTCACGTGTTCGGAGACCATGATTTGGAGCTCTGCAGTGTGGGGTACATTTACCAGCCCAACAGAAATCCTTGCATCACAAAACTGCATTTTCAGCAGTTACCAGAATAATGCCTGTGCTGTGTCTGCTGAGCACATATGGGGTGAGATGGAGCATATACACCCCGAGAATGGCTGCAGTTTGTTTCTTCATGTCAATCCAAAGAAAATAAATTAAATGCAGAATGACTCTGCGCAGCTGTGCTGTCATCTTGAAAACTTGAGGCTGCACCCAGAAAGGACCTGCGCTTAAAATGACATTGCACTGGTGCTACTTTCATTTAAAACCTCACATACGTTTGTTCTATTTCAACACAGCCATGTCCATATATTTCAAGTTAAAATCATCAAATAAGGCTTTCCTGGCCAGAACAGCATTGTTTATCAAGTAGAATCTGTGAAGAGATGAGAAATTAATTTCAGTCCACACGGCCAGTGTTTACTTTTGCAACAAAGTAACCCACACAGAGCACATCAAAATAAACCTCTTTTTCCCTGGCTATGCATCAATTACAAAGACAACTATTTCCAGCATATTTCTGTGTTCTGAAACTGATCTGATCTGTCAAGGCCTTTCAGAAAATGTATGACAAAGAAACCACATCTTGTGAAATCCCCATGTAAAATGAACACATGTAAATGTGTTTTTGCAAAAGGAGTGAAATGACACTTTTGAAAGCTAAAATGTGAAATCATCCCAAATACTCACAAAGAAACAGTATTTTATGTGTGGAATTGGGGTTGGGGTAAGTGTATATTATATTTATTTACAAAAATACTTGGTTTCTGTGAAGGAAAGAAAGGAAAAGAAATGTGTCTGAAAACAGCAGAATAAATTGGCCCATGAAGGCAATTCAAAGGCACAAAACCTTCCTGGGAAAGGAATCCCCTCCACAAACTATGAAAGGCCTGAAGGTGTGGGAATTCACGACCTTGTCAGACTGACTGGCATTTCCCCATCAAGCGACAATGGACCAAGGGGAATCAGCACTTAAATGAGAAGTGTGAATTCCTTTTGACACCTCTCCTCAGCTTCATCTGCCAGAATCAAAGGGCGCTATGGTAACCCTGTTGTTCAGAACTGACACAGAGGGGGCAGGCTGGCTGTGGGCATTGGAAGGACTGCCCTACAGTGACAAATGCCAGTGATAAGACTTGAAAGAACTTTTAATATTAAGACATTTATTTCAGTAATCTAGACAAGCAGTAATGTGAAATTATGACAAGTTTAATGCAATTTTTCATCCATTAAAATAAGACCATGTGAGTTTTCCTGACATGTGGTGGGAGCGAACGACAGTAAAAAGGCATTTTTTGGGGAAAGCTTACATGGCACAGTTAAGAAACTTGATGGAAATATGCCCGACACTGTTAGGCTTATGTGTATCTATTTGTATGATTCTTGATAAAATGTTTTCCATAGAAATTGTGAAAGAGTGTCAGAAGGGCTAAGCAATATTGCACAGAATTGCTGTTTGTACTGGCATATTCCCTGTGAAATATGGGATTTGCCTATCTGGTTTGTAGTCTGGTGACTAGTGTAAATATGAAGTTGTATTCCATAACTCCTTTTTGTGAAAAATGTGGCTTGTTGAACAAAAGGGGTCATAAAATGCCTACACTTAAGGGGAGGTCACTTCCTTAAGTCCAATCAGTTTGGAGGGAGGTGATGACAGGAATAGCCTGACCTATCCTAAGTCAAGACGTATGTTCAGATTATTTCCACCCATATACTAAAAATCCTCTGATGTCATCCTGCTTATAAAAGGAGGAAGCATAGATGTTAAACGGGATATCATATTGTGCCTCCTTTCTAATATATATTGGCCTAAGCCCAGTCGCTCTGCGACGAAAGCTGCATTGCAAAGTTCCGATTTTCGATCGACTTTGCCGCGATTTTAGGATCATCTGCCATTTTGATTTCTGTTCACATGTAACTCTGTGTTCTAAAATGGTGGACTGTGTTTCCAACTTGTAACCAAGCCTTCCCGACCCTTGCACCTAAGTTAATGGTTAGACTGTCCGCGGGCCGAATGTTTAGACTGGGTAATGTGACCTTGTCCCATACATGACCTGTGGTTTTAGGATTGTCTCCACCAACAAGCCTCATCCACGAACATACATCGAGGACAATACTGCGTAAATGTCGAGCGTGGACAATGGCTGAACTGCATTGTGAAGGGATATGTGCTAAGGCTTACTGCTAAATCCTGGAATACACTTTTGCCATTGTAACTTGTTTGAATGTAAACCAAATGTAATCCGTGTGTATATTGTTGTTTGAGCCATAAGTGAACTTGGCACAAACTCTAGACAACTGATTATTAACTTGCAGAGGGGCTGGACATTATTATTAAATTTTATAAATACAGGAATGTCCAGATGACCAGTACCCCTCACTCCTCACACTGAAGGGCTGAAACTCACTGTGATCTACTGAGGGCCAGATAGCTATCTGATTTGTTTCTTTGTAACTGCGCAATAGAATAAAGATCTGTGAATCTTTATAAGCCCGTGTTTGGTGTATTTCCTTTTCTGGTACTCAGCCTCGATATTTCTGCTTGCTTTTACAGATGGCGCCCGAATAGGGACCGTTTAGATTGATGCCATCTCGTTGAAGATTGACACGGCTATCGGACCAGGATTGGACGGTGAAAAAGGGGGCCCCTTTCTTGGATGAGAAGCAATACCTCAACAGTACTGCACAACCCGATCCCTGGATGGTGAGCCCACGGTCCAAGACAGCATCTTGACGAGGGTTCATATATCGAAGCGGGCAGTTTTGCCAAAATCACCAACCACATGGGTCCTTTGTGTCCTTAGATATCCGATCGGACCTCCTTTGTCCTTTTATCAGGTGAGTCGTGACCCGATTCTTAAGTATCCTGATAATTTGTTTTGGTGTATTGCACTCGCGAGTACAATTATTGACCAGTTAACACCAGTAATCTGATATTCCTGAGAAATTGTCTGCCTGCTTCATGGCATTATTCCGCAAGAACAGACAATCTTTGATATTTGGCCAACCGGCACCATTGGAGGGGTCTCCGGCATGTACTATGTACTGTAAACACGGCATTGGTAGTATAGTGTTTAATGATATTTGGCACAGACAAACTAGATATGCTTCCGAACTCCAATGGCCAACCAATGGTAGTTTTGAAATTCCTCGTATAGAATACTTAGAGTCTATATTATAAAAGAAAAAGGCTAGACCTGCAGCATTTGATGTATTACAGAATTGGAAGAAGGGTTAGGGCTTTTCAACTTGGTATTCAGAAAATCTATCCGTCTAAAGACTTTCATTTATCCGATGAGTTAATTAACAAACTTCTAAATGAACGAAGGCCTGGTGCCTCTGCGCCACCTCCATATGTACCTATTTCCGCTGCTTTGCCTCTTCCTGCTGTCGTTCCTCCTCCTGTAGTAATTCCTGCTCTTCCTATCGTTCCTCCTATTGTTCCTCTTCCTCCAGCTATTGTTCCTCCTCTTATCGTTGCTCCTCCACCTGCTCCTCCACCTTTGCCTACTGTTATGGGTTTGGTAGATTTGCCTTCTACACTAGCGATAGCACCTTTGTTACCGATTGTACAAGATTTGTCTACTCTTCCTCTTCCGAGTGGTTCTGTTCTGCTTGTTGCTGATAAAGGAGCGGAATGAAAGATTGTGACAGGTAATACTGTGTCTAAAGAGAGAAAGCGTGATTTGACTGCATGGGCAAAACAGTGCAAGGAGAGGGGTAAACAAGCTGATGTTTTTGCCACACTCTCTAATCTAGACAATTTTCCTGAGAAAAATGTTTTTATTAAAGGGTTGGGAATTAATTTATGTGTAATGTGGAACAGACTAGATGATATGGGTCTCCCACAAGGGTTGAGGGATTTGAATGTTTTAGCATATTCAAGAGATACTGCAGAGAAAGTATATGAGCACATCGAGAGGGTTTTTGAGTATAGAAGGGAGTTAGAAAGGTTACGGAATGAAGAAATTGATTGTGATAGTTTGAGCGCTATTTTTGTACAGAAACGGTTCCTTCCTTGTTGTAAGTCAATAAGTGAGGAAGCACGAATTTGCACAAAGGATGCGATTAGGTGGATTTCAGACATGTCGATATCTCCCGTAGAAGTATATGACACATATAGTCAGTATACGCCAGAAATGCAGAGGAAAGTGATACAGGTAATGGTAGGATACCTGCAGGATGAATGCATAAAAAGAAAGATTTGTTGTCTCGCAGAATTATTGAATATCTATAAGAGCGCTTTTTCGTCTGACACTCCTTCAGCTACTTTAGCGCTCAATTTAGCTTTGTTGCTCAGTAAACATTCGGAGTTTCCTATCTCTCAGTTGTCTATGAGAGAGGTCCCTCTGACATTTGTCCCAAAAGTTGAGGTTCCAGCTAATGCCGCAGCAGGTACAGTTGCCTATGACATTCCTGCACATTATGTATCGCAGTTTGTTCACGTCCCGTTCTCAAGACAGGAAGTGAACACCATTAAACAATCCATTCCTGACATTAGGAAGAATCCAAAAGGGTTCTATAAAGAGATCGAATCTGCCTTGCAGTCGTCAGTATTTACTCTGAGCGATATAGATTTGTTATTTCCCGTGCTCCTACCTATTGATTTGTGGAAACAGATTAGGACTGTAGATGATGTACCAGGGTTAGGGGACACATGGGTTAATATAGTCAGATTAGATAGAGAAAGGCCAGCTGGCGAGAGACCGCCATAGGTAATACTGACTCTGCCTGATAGAATAGTCACGAAACTAAAAGTCATAATTCCTGAAAGAAGGATTATTTGGGACAAATTTACTGCTTGTGTCCAAGGGAAGTCTGAGGGTGCTACCGAATTCTTTAATCGGTTTGAACAAGTGTTTTCAGATTTCAGTGGACAAGACTTGAGCACAGAGTCTGGAAAAAGACTATTCGTAGACAAATGTGTGCGTGGATTGTTGCCTGACATCCAATCGCAAATTATGTCTTCTGAGAGCGCTTGGCAAGCTAAGTCTCAATCTGAGGTTTTGCATATGGCTCAGTACTATGAGAACAGAGTCAATAACAATAATGAAAAGGAGAGAATTGAAAAGAGAAAGTGTGACTTGAAAACTATGGTTCTATTACAACAAATTGTTAGAGGCCCTAGAGGGGCTAATTCACAATTTAGGGGACATTATGCTCCACAGGGTAATGCGCCGTTGCGTCCTATACATGCGAACCAATGTGCTTATTTCAGACAAGAGGGTCATTGGCGAGCACAATGCCCAATCCTCCATCAGAGGTCGAATAACACATTTGGTACCATGAGTAGACGATCCAGGCGCCGCCCTGGGGCAGGGGGTCCTGCTAAAAGACAGTTTTCTCAAAATTCGCCACCTTTTTCACAGGATAATCAGTCTCCAAGTGTGGATAACAGAAACATGTTTGATCCTCCTTCTGCTGCATATCTCTCTGGACACCTTCCTTTTGATGACATTCTGTTTCGCTAGGATTGCCCGAAGCAGGGTTTGGAACAAATGCCTATTCCCGTTAATCAGAAAGTCCCAACGTTGAAATGATAGTGGGAAATAGGAAACATCTATTCTTGATAAATACAGGAACACAGAAGTGTTCCATTGACCATTCACGGGTTCCAAACATTCGACTGTCAGTGCAAACCAATGTTTCTGTGGGGTTTTCTGGTACACCAGTAGTTTGTCCTGTTTCTTCGCCGGTACCGATTACACTAGGTCCATTCACGGACCACTGTCCATTTCTTTTGACTACGAACTGTGGAGAGAATTTGTTGGGGTTGAATCTGTTGAAGGAATTAAATACAGTAATTAATTGTTCTTCGGATGGAGTGCGTTTGACGATTTCACCACAGCAACTTTCTGTCTCTCAGTTCTTGACTAGACCTTTGCCGCCAGAATTTAGTGATGTTCCGGAGTGTTTATGGGCATTTGATGACAATGATATCAGTGTTCTACAAATTGAGCCTGTTAAGATCATTTTAAAACACAGAGTAAAGTTGCCACGTATTCCTCAGTATAAGATTTCGGTTGATGGTGAGCAAGATTTGAAGTGCATAGGCTCCGATTTTGTACATCGTTGGGTAATTGAGGAAATTGCAGGTAGTTTGTGCAATAATTCGATTTAGCCTGTGTATAAGAAAGGCGGTAATGTAATTCATTTTCGTTTTATCATTGACTTACGCGCTATCAATAAGATTGTTGCTCCACAATTTCCTATTGTGCCTGATGTGACGACAATACTAACCATGTCCCTGGCTTCTGCTACTCACTTTAGTGTTGTAGACCTTAAGAATGCTTTCTTTAGCATTCCTATACACAAGGATAGCAGATATCTGTTCGCGTTCACCTTAGGGGTACGCTAATTTACATTCACCCGTGCGCCGCAAGGTTACACGGAAAGTCTGAGCATCTATAGCAGGGCTTTGAAAGAGAAGCTTGATACACTCGAGCTGCCTACCACTTGTACACTGCTTCAATACGTAGATTATCTACTTCTAGCTGCTGACTCAGAAAGTGCCTGTAAGTTGGGCACTGTGTTGTTGCTTATTCACCTAGCAAAACATGGACATAAAGCTTCACTTAAAATGTTTTAATATTGTCGATAGGAGGTCACCTATTTAGGCTATCTCCTGTCAAAGGAGGGAAAAAGGTTGACGCCTGAACGGATTAAAATCAATTCTAGCATGTCTGTCCCAAATACACAGAAGGAAGTCAGAGCCTTGATTGGAATGGCTTCTTACTGTAGGCAGTGGATCCCGAACTTCTCGTTAACGATTAAACCAATGTTAGCTTTGACAAAGAAGGGCATTTCATTGCCATTGCCGTGGAACTTGGAACACCAGCTAGCGTTTGATCTGCTCAAGACTGTACTGTGTTCAGCACCGGTTTTGGGCACACCAAATTATGAAAAGGCCTTTGTGTTGTATGTGCATGAACGTGATGGATGTGCTTTGGCTGTATTAACGCAGGAACATGGAGGGAAGAATAGGCAGTGCGGCTACTTTTCTTCCACCCTTGATCCTGTTGCATGCGGTTTGCCAAGATGTTTGAGAGTTGTCGCTTCTGCTGCTGTGTCTGTAAAACAGAGCGAGGGAATGGTACTAGGCCATGCTTTAACCCTGATGGTACCTCACTCTGTAGATGTTCTATTAAACAGAACACAAATGCAACACCTCACATCCGCACGATTAACGAGATACGAATTGATCTTGTTCGCACCGCACATCAAAATTCAGAGGTGTTGTGTATTGAATCCGGCTGAACTTTTACCTTTCCCGCAAGGTACTGCTTGCAGTGATGAAGCATCACATGACTGCCTCTACACCACAGAGCAAGAGACTAAAGGCAGAATTGACTTAAAATATACTCCTTTGAATAATCCACAAGGGGCGCTGTTTTGTGATGGCTCCTGTTTCAAACTTCCGGTTGGTACATCCACGGCTGCTTATGCCATCACCACATTAAGCACGATTGTGGAAACCAAGAGAATCACGAATAATTCCACGCAGGTCGCAGAAATTATTGCATTGACTCGAGCTTGTGAACTTTCCGAAGGGCTTAGAGTAAACATATATACTGATAGTCACTATGCCTTTGGGGTGGTTCACAACTTCGGTAGACTTTGGGCAGAACATGGTTTTTTGACCTCGCATGGAACTAAGATTCAATATGGCTCCTTGATAGTATGGTTACTCTCAGCGCTTGCACTCCCCACTCAGTTAGCGATCATGAAATGCGCAGCACATCAGAAAGTCATTGATGATGTAGGAAAAGGGAATTCTTTCGCTGACCAGATAGCCAAACAAACTGCCACTGATCTCTATTCAGAAATATATACTTCAAGGGAAGCCACCAATGTTTGTATTATAGATGAAGGTATCGAATCTGTAAAGAATATTCAAGCTGATGCCACATTGGAGGAAACTAAGAAATGGGCTGAGGGTTTGGCAAGGATGGATGATGACGGGTGTTGGGTGGATAAGTCAGAAGGAAAATGGTTGCTGCCAGATGCGTACATTACAATGATGGTCGCAATGGCTCATGGGCCCACCCACATCTGTGCACGGGAGCTTTCCAAAATGTTACAAAATGTCTGGGTGAATGATAGAATCTCCAAAATAGCTGAATGTTTTGTTCAGAGTTGTATGATCTGTCTACAGCATAATATCGGAAAGGGCACATCGACTCCAAGGGGGAGTTTTGGTCCGCCTTCTGTCCCCTTTGAGGTCATCCACTTTGATTTCATTGAAATGGAGCATTGCAATAATTACAAGTATGTCTTGGTTGTTATCTGTGCCTTTAGTAAATGGATTGAAGCCTTTCCTGTTAAAGATGCCACAACAATGATAACAGCGAAAACCATGCTTCAGGAATATTTTCCTAGGTTTGGTTTGCCAAGGGTCATCTGGTCGGACAATGATCTACATTTTATCGCTGCTGTAATTCTGCAGATATGCGCGGGATTACAGATCAATAAACGGTTCCATTCGGCTAGACATGCTCAAAGTGCTGGTTTGGTAGAGAGACACAACGGTATCATAAAGAACAAACTCGCTAAAATGTGTGCCGGCACCAAACTAAAATGACCGGACGCCTTACCGATCATGTTATTATCAATGAGAACGACCCCACAGGCTAAGACTGGGCTCCCCCCTTTTGAGGTGGTTATGGGTAGGCCAGCTAACATTTGGAACCTGCCTAAGCCGAAATCCTTGCGGGACATTGAACATGTTCTTCTTTCTAACTACTGTGACCGGTTAACTAAAAATCTGTATTTGATTTATCAACAGGGGTGAGAAGCCCTCCCAGTAAAATTCGAGGGCCCAGGTCACAGCATTCGGCCTGGAAGCTGGGTGCTAATTAAGGCATTCGAAAGAGCGTCCTGTTTCGCACCGCGTTGGAGGGGCCCTCATCAGGTCCTCTTGGCCACACAGACAGCCGTACGAGTGAGCGGACGAAAGCACTGGATCCACGCGTCACATGTCAAGAGGATTCCCTTCCCTTTGCCACACGTTACAGAAGATACAGATAATCCTACCTACACTGCTCCCAGGGAATATGCAGCATTGAGCAGCATCGAGAGTGCTTCGCAGACTCTCCCTGAGCCCGTGGGGCCTGGGGAAACAGCCGCTTCATCTCCACACTCTCCTACAGATCCTTTTTCACCATTGTCTATTGTAAATCCACCACTTCCATCAGGAAGCAACGACACGTTGTTCGCAGTTCATGCAGTACCAGGAGTCACAAGGTACGATCTGCATCCTCGGAGCTAGACTTACTGCACGGTTTGACTATACCAACGAGAAATTCATCAGAGGGCTTGTCTTTTAGCCCTGTCTTTTGTACATAAGGACATCTGTTGGCTAGGGATAGGGAAAGACTAAGAAAACACGTGATCAGGAGATCGCCAGCAAATAAACTCTGGAGTATTTTGTTTGAAGACACAATGCCTGCAATCGCTCTCACTCGTACGGAACAAATAAGTGACTGTGTGCCCGATCGTAACAATGGACAATCGAACGTATGGCCTCTTAAAACATATTGATGTCTTGTAATTATGTTAACCGGCTTCACAATAGTAATTGCCTTAGGATTTTGGTATTTGGAAGAAGTACATCCGCTTGAAACTCTCTTGCCCACTGAAAATGTACCCACTGCTTCTCCACCTTTCGTGCATCTGCACACTCTATCTCCCACAGACTCTCAGTACAGACAGAGTTACCACAATAACACTTTATTACTCATAATGAATGCCATACATGCCATTTTTAATAGGTCTAATTGCTGGGTCTGCTCGCATTTACCGCAACACGGAGACAAGGGGTTGGGCTGGTATATTCATCCTTTACCTCTGACTTCTGCCTGTTATGCTTCTTTAAGGGCACTATTCTTTGGCCGATGGAACAATAGCATCTCGGGGAACTTTGATGGAACGAATTTGAATGATTTTGAGAAATGAGTTCTAACGCCCCTGGGATGCTCACTTTTTGCAAATAGGACCAAGCTTAATGTTGCTTCTATTAGGCCTTCCGATAGACTGTCTCGTCCTTTCAAATCTTTGATCTCTTTCAAGATGGCTCCTATAGACAATAGGGATGCCACGCCACCTTCCTATACTGTTTACCACAGCCCGATTTAGTTTCTTTCTGTATACAGAGGAATGGTACTCAGTCAATGGGTGATTTCAAGGATTGCGCCAACGTTGCGAACTTGACCAGTGAGGACAGACCTTTGTATGTAGGCAAACCTGTCTATTTTGTTTGCGGTAATGAAGCTTTCCCATGGCTACCTAGGGATTGGCAGGCAACATGTTATTTAGGAATTCTGTTACCTGGGGTATTCATAGCAAGCACCATAGAAATCTCTAAAGCTCGTCCAAGGTGGGATGAGAATGGCGATACTTCATCACAAGTTCTGGGCGAAGTAGCTAATCCTTTGTACCTTTTTGGGGGCAAATATTAAACTCTGAAGATATCAGAAGACTAGCGAGAGTACTGGAGAGGACCATCAACCGGACCACTGACATACTCTATAACATGACTTTAGAACAGAAAGCGATAAGGTTATTGGCCCTACATAACCGGATGGCATTAGAAGTCACCCTGGCTGAGCGTGGTGGAGTATGTAAATTAGTTGGGTCCGCTTGTTGCGTTTTTGTGCCAGATTCCTCCCCAACCATCTTTAATGCAATACAAAATCTGCATGTCCTTAGTTCAGAAGTGCACGTTCCTGAGGGAAACTGGGATCTTAGTGCTTGGTTCTGGGACTTCTTACGATCTTGGGGATGGAAGCTACTTTCGGTCTTATTGATTGTTCTGGGAATTCTGTTGTTTTTCTGTTGCTGTATACAATGTTCAGTGTTAGGAGGATGTTGTGCACAGACTATGGGAACATTAGGACAAAAGGTATGCGCCCCGGAAAGAATGACAAACAAATTTGTGTTGAAGGAAATTTCTGTTTTGACCTTATGGCGATCGATATTTCTGATGATTGTTATTCAGGGTATGGACATTGAGACGTGGAGTTACTCGTAAAGTGACTAGAAGTAGTTTAGCGTTTGGCTTAGGCCAAAAGGAGGGTTTGTTAAACGGGATATCATATTGTGCCTCCTTTCTAATGTATATTGGCCTAAGCCCAGTCGCTCTGCGAAGAAAGCCGCGTTGCAAAGTTCCGATTTTAGATCGACTTCGCTGCCATTTTAGGATCATCCGCCATTTTGATTTCTGTTCAAATGTAACTCTGTGTTCTAAAATGGTGGACTGTGTTTCCAACTTGTAACCAAGCCTTCCCGACCCTTGCACCTAAGTTAATGGTTAGACTGTCAGCAGGCCGAATGTTTAGACTGGTAATGAGACCTTTTCCCATACACGACTTGTGGTCTTAGGATTGTCTGCACCAACAAGCCTCATGCACGGACATACATCGAGGACAATACTGCATAAATGTCGAGCGTGGACACTGGCTGAACTGCATTGTGAAGGGATATTTGCTAAGGCTTTCTGCTAAATCCTGGAATACACTTTTGCCATTGTAACTTGTTTGAATGTAAACCAAATGTAATCCATGTGTATATTGTTGTTTGAGCTATAAGTGAACTCGGCACGAACTCTAGACCACTCATTATTAACTTGCAGAAGGGCTGGACATTATTATTAAATTGTATAAATACGGGAATGTCCAGATGTCCAGTACCCCTCACTCCTCACACTGAAGGGCTGCTACTCACTGTGATGTACTGAGGGCCAGATAGCTATCTGATTTGTTTCTTTGTAACTGCGCAGTAGAATAAAGATCTGTGAATCTTTATAAGCCCGTGTTTGGTGTATTTCGTTTTGTGGTACTCAGCCTCCATATTTCCGCTTGCTTTTACATAGAGAGAGTAAGAGGTTCAAAATCCGACATTCAAAAATCCAACCTTCAAAATCCAGAGATCCAGACATTCAACATTCACCCTGCAAGACTCCAGACTCCTGAGCCAGGCCAGAGGTAGCTGATCCAGATCCAGGCAGAACCTCCTATCCAGGCAGAACCACTTATCCAGAGTTAAACCCTACAAAAATCTCAATAATTCAGGGAGAAAGGGGGAAAGGCTGCTGACCCCTTTGGGAGAATCCAGTGACCAGACCTGTCTTTGGTCAGCTGATGCACCCCATTGTCCACTGTGACCAGACCTCGGTTGCCCCGCTGTTCCCTTATAGCAGACCCCCCCTGCACAGCGATTCTTGTCCTGCTGTCCAGAGACCCGGTTAGCTGTCCAAACTACCCAATTCAAGTGTATTTTGTAAGTATTACCCTCCTCAGTAACCAAAAAGCTGCATATACCGCTCTGATTCCTTGCATTCTGTCCAACCGCATACAAATCAGATAAATACCCTAGTAAATTCTTAAATTGTCAGAATCCTCTGTGCATTCTGCCCTTGGAAGAATCTGTGTTGGTCTCCATGTGTTAGCGTAATTCTTTCCAAATCATTTCAGTCCATTGTACTATTTTGAATAAATTCACTAATTTCCCAAAGAGATGAATGCGATGTGATTAGGTTAACCTTGCAATCGCTCATGTTCTTCATGTATTCCAGTGTGTGTTTGTGTCCCGATGTGCAGATGGCACGTGTGCTTCATGTCTAACGCTGCTAAGTCGTGGTGTCTCTAACGACGTCTGTAACTTGGCTTCTCTGCGCTTTAATCAATACTGTCAATTGAGATCTCTTTAATTGCAGCTTGGGGCTCCTTGTCCACCCTGGGGTAGACTTGTACCACCCCAGGTCTGTAAGGATGGCTGAGGGGGTATCTTTCGACATACTTGTCTGTCATTGGAGCTCTAGGAATTGGTCCAAAACAGTATGGCCGTTCACTGAATCTCCTGGCCTTCTTCCTTGTCATATATCTTATAGGAGGGGGATAAGGGGCGAATTTCTCCATCCCTCTTCAACACGTGTCTAGGGTTTCTGTTTGGTACTCTGGTTCAGAAGAGAATTGGCATAGCATCTCGGTGCTGCACTGCCCATATGGGCGCGGCAAATACTGATATGCAAATTGATATTTCCCTTCTGCGAAAGGTACAGTGAGCTAAAGTGTGGCTGCGGACTATCGAGTGGGTACCTTCAAAAAGAACAGGTTATTTAGCCGTGTTCGATGTCACAGAGGGGCGCCTCTGACTATTTTTTGCTTATTTCTATGTAGTTTGCTGAGAGTTAAGCGTTAATGGCTTAATTGCAATTGCAAAGGTGATACAGGCTTAATACACATTTCTTAAACAAGTCTGCCTTCAACCAATTGATTTATACATGTTCCTGGCACTGAGGCCCTGTCTAAACAAACATCGACAAAATCAACAGTTTTGGCTTGTGTATAGGTATTAGATATGCAGAAGAGTGTCTGGCATGACACTCATATGCCTAGATAATCACACCATGTTCCATCTGTTGCATTTTATGGTCAGGTAATACCATTGTGACAATGGCTGGTAAATGCATATCCCATTCCTACACAAAAGACAAATCTGTTGTCTTTGCCAATGTTTGGATTCAGTTGAAGTGACTATTGCCCATGATTACTGGCAACTACAAAGTGTATCGAGTTTAAGTTAAGGGTATGGGCTTGCTCGAAGTACTGATTTTCTGTTTTGCTCGATTACTGTTACCTACAAATAAAAGTGTCCATTAAGAGAATAAATATGGTAATTAAAATGAATATTAAACCATCACCTGTCATGGCTGAACTTCCTGTATTATTCATGTAGGAAAAATACATGTTACCTGCTGACAATGTATAGATCCCTACTCAGTTCACATTTTATTGCCAATTAAAATACGTTTAAACTATATTTCCAATTGTGTGTTTTAGAGTAAATCATGATTTACAGATAGCACTAACACACATTTTCTAAAGAGATGTGAGCCAAATAGTATCTTATTTAATTTGCATGCACAGTTGTATCAAAGATTACTATGGAATGAATATATTATTTTGATATTTCTTTCAGGCACGAATCTAGTTTTATTAGTTATTTCCAGCCAATGTCTGGTCTGGCCACAATGCAAAAGGATTAATTGAATATTGCAAACCAAAGGTCAAGCACTGACCTGCACCACCCTTTCCCAACCCCAACACCCACTTACCCTCCATGCCACTCCCTCCTTTTTGGATGCAGTCAGAGTACCCCTAGTTCCTTTTTTTCTCTTCCACCATTGCATGTGGACGAAGGGGGGAAGCGGTGGACGAAGGAGGGAAGCGGCTCTCTTAACTTCCCAATACCAAACACCGCCTTAACTTCCCAAAACCAAACACCGCCCCCCTTGTGGGTACGCTATACTGTGAGCTCTCACGTAAGTTAGTTCCCCTCATTAAAAAATATGCCCATGGACCAGCAACAGCAAGCAGCTCAGCTTTCAGAGGCGCCACCAAGTGGTGGCCAAGGGGGGCCACTGCCACCCTTATAAAAACACTGCCCCCTCACCGCCCGCCTGCCTCTTGTGTTTGTTTTGGTGTGCCACCCCAGTGACCTCATCAGGCAACCCCTCTGAAAAATGTCAGCTGCCTTCAGAACAAGCCATTCATAGCACTAACAGCACCAACCGCGGCATAACATCACAGCTTGTTAGGTATGGACAAGCAAAAGCTTGTCTCCTTGGGTTTTTAGCGTGACGTCACAGACAACTTGACTCTTCCTTGGTTTGAAAACCTCACTGGAGTTGATACCCTTCGATCATCTTATAATTGTACAAAGCATTCGCGTTGGAGGACATTTTTCAGGGGTCTGCAATTTTTGGCCCTCCAGATGCTGTGGACTCCCTAGCGACGTAGAATAGGGGTCACAGACCCAAACAACTGAAGAGCAGCAGGTCCGCAGACGCTTACTGTAAACAGGATCAGGGTTTGAATGCTGTTTAGACATTATCGCCCCACCTTTTGAAAGGGCAATGCATGTTCGTTTTAGGTTAGAAATACTGCCACTGCCACCTTTTACAAAAACATGGCGAGGCAACGGGAATCGAGAGCGCCCGTTCTCTGGGGCAGAAAACGAAACAGTAACACACTTTCTTTTGATCTGTGCTATGTCCCTCGGATTCAGACGTCTCTATTTGCGTCCAGTCTTTAAAACAGCTTGGATCTAAGCTACAGGGGATGCGCTGAATGTGTGCACGCCCTCAGTAATGCCCCGTGTAGTTTGCGCCACTGCGCGCTAGGGTTTGAATGGACAGAATGAAAACTTTGAAAATCAGGGCTGAGGTGCATATAACCTAGGACATTTCAAGCTACACCTGAACGCTTGGACATTAGGGTGACCAGACGTCCCGGTTTTTCCGGGACTGTCCCGGTTTTTGTTGCTCTGTCCCCCTTTCTCAAGATTATGTTCCCATTGGAAACTGCAGTGGTCCCGGTTTTTGGTAGTGTGTCTTCATAGCTGGCAGGCATAGCTCGCAAAGAAGAAATGCTGCATTTTACAAATTAAGATAGTGTTCGTTTGTTAGAAATTGATTATAAAATGTGCTTACTTTAACAGTAACACTGAAACGGCCTCTCCTCCAAACGCTACATAAGTGTAGTGCCTTGACAGTGCCACTTTCAAGAGTTAG
Organism: Ambystoma mexicanum; assembly: GCF_040938575.1. Lineage (NCBI taxonomy): Eukaryota > Metazoa > Chordata > Amphibia > Caudata > Ambystomatidae > Ambystoma > Ambystoma mexicanum. The sequence continues at coordinate 641,757,519 of NC_090925.1, forward strand.
TCCTACTTTTATGTTAGTTGCCCTGTCCCGGTTTTTTACTTTTTAAATCTGGTCACCCTACCTTTGGATGATTTCTGCGAGGCTGCGAGCATGCACTCCTTGATAAGACGTGATATGTCACTGGACATCCTGGACATCCTATCCATGACGTATATGCTTTTTAATTGGATGGCGAATTTTGTATTTAACAGTATGACATTTGTTTGCAATTTATTGGCTTTGTGTTTATTAGAAGAAACGATACTATGTTTTAGGGTGAGTTTGTAATTATGGTTTTAAAACCGAATAAAAGTTGATGGGAAACACAATTATGGAAGTGAAGCAGTGATCTGCCTCCGGGCTCCCCAGCACTTAAGGGTCTGTATCTACAACCCTACAGTCCCTTCTCTCTGCACTCATGAGCCACCCACTGGCTGAACTCGTGAGTTGACTGCACTTCCCCCTTCCCTCCCCATTGGCACTTTCCCCCCTTGTCTCTCCCCCCCACTTGCGTGATCTGAATGACACAAGACCTAGTAAGATCGTTATTTTGTCCTCCCTTGTTTCCCCTCCCTTGTCTTGTCGCGCCTAGAAACACTTGTGTACAGGCGCGTTATAAATGCCATATCATATCATGTATGTCAGCTCCAGTGGGCCCAGTGGCTCGGCTGACACTTGGGAAGCGGGCTTCTGGAAAAGCGGATTAATAGCTCATTTTAGTCCCTGAAAATGAGACCAACGCTTCCAATATCTAGAATGGGGCGGTGACACTCCCACTGGACTATCAGAAGTGTGCCCCCTACTTCCACTTTCGCTGCTCTGCTGGTACGTTTGTATCATTTTTTATAGCGCGCCACAACAACGCATTCTGTGTTTGGTGCCTTAGAGAAGTGGGTCTGCACAAAAAAGACATATAATGTATGGGAATTATGTGCAATGAACACAACATGGACTACAACTGCCAGATTGAAAGATTAAAACCGATTTTAATTTACCTATAAGAGCAATGTTTAATCCCCAGGCGTCCACAGCATTGTGGCGTAACATTCTCACTGAGTTTGACGCCTTTCCATGCCTTTCAAGCTTCGCTAGGATAAATGCAGCAGAGCCGTTGCTCTCGTTTCTGTGTTCCGAGCTATCAATTTGCCCCGTGTTATTAGACCAGACGTAAGTAGCTCAACATGCACTTTTTGTTTGGACATTCTAAAAATAAATACATAACAAGTCCCAGAATGCAAACAAACTAAAATAGTATTATATGAGCTAGCCTGGCCGGATATGAATGCAGTGCAATGTAACAAGCTTTATAATGCACCCATTAGAGCTGTAATGCACCACCTGCGGGCGCCGAGGCTTGCAGAGTGGATATATTGCATCGTGCCTATGGCCCGTGCCTGGGATTGCAGGTGTAGGGGGAAGCGTGAGAGCCGGAAGCACACAGAGCATGCAGCCTGGGAAAGGCAATGAGAGGGGTGGGGGGAGGGGGTGTTTAAGAGGTTAGGTTGTGACCGTGTGGACTCCATTTTCTAGTTCAGGTGAGAGGAAGTGCAGATAATTAGTGAGAAACAAACATAAATTCTAAAGCAACAGTGCACAAAATGTATCAACAGTTCAAACAAGCATTGGCAAAGCCAACCGTTTTTGCTTTTGTGTAGGCATTTGCCAGGCAATGCCATAATAATACTAACTGGGCATACGATGCAATCAGCTGAAAGATTATGCGAATACCTGGCAAAAGGTTGTCAGTATCTGACAAATGTTGAGCTTATACACAAGAGAAAACCGCTGGCTCTGATAATATTTGTAGGAGGACTTTGGAGTGAGGAACAGATATGAAGAGACACATATTGTTAATGAATCAAGTGTCAATTAAGCAATTAGCTCTCGGAAGACTGCGTAGAAAAAAACAGGCAAGCACCATATAACACAACGTTTGATGTTACTGCTTGAAACAGCCAGGTCAAGGAGATCACAGATGGGTGTTTTTTGGGCGGGGAGGGGCAGGAAGTTGTTGGAAATGGTCAGCGGAATTAAATAACCAAACAACACCCACAGGCTGTGTCCATCCTCAAATTGCCATCTATCTCCTAGCTTCACCCCAAAGCAATACTTTCAGTTTATAGGTAATAGCCCAAACTAAAAAAAGTAGTGAATCCAACTTCCTGCTGTTAGGTTCATTTTAAAACTCAAGATGGTGTTCCCAGATGCCAAGCTCTGCAGTTAGGTCACTTATAAAATGTGTCTCATAGAATTCAAATGACTATTTGCTGTGCACCATCTGTCAGTGAATCAAATCCTCTCTGAACTGCACAATTCTATGACAAAGAGTTGTGGCACATCTCTATCACTGCTAGAAATCGAGGGGGTCTGGGATTACGAATCCCTGATTGTAGCAAGCTGCGATGAACTAGTCCTCTAATTCAAAAAGGGTCCCCTCGTGCTTTAGAGTGACTGGGGTATGGGTGCAGGCACCACACAAGCATTGCAAATCTGAGAGCCAGGTTTGCCCTGGCACCAAGAAAGCCCCTTAAGTGCTATGTTTGTCCTAAATTCCCATAAGAAATCACTGTAGGCTCCTTGTCTGTCTAGTGATTTGTGGACGATGCAGAGGGCTTTGAAGTGCATGCGTTTTTTTTTTCTGGGAGTCAGTGTAGGCTTCTCAGGGCTGGTGTGATGTGGTCGGTCTCTTCGGTTCAGTCTCAGGAGATCCTTGATGCAGTATTTTGGATGCGTTGGAGGTTTTTAGTGAGCCGTTCTGCCATTGAAAGGTAGAGGCTGTTCATGTAGTCTATTCTTGAGAACACTAAGGAGGAGGTGATTGTAGAGGTTCCCTGTGGGAAGGAGAGGCAGAGGGGAATCCCTCTGACTAGTCACAAGAGGTAAAAACATTTCTTTGCTATAGTGTTGACTTGTGGTTCTAGTGAGAGTCCATTGTCCATGAATATTCCCTGATATCTTGTCACTCTGGAGGCTTTCAGTTGGGGTCCCATGCTTGGCAGCCAGTTCAGTTGTGTGTCTGTTGAGTTTTCCTCTGGGGGTGAGAACATTATTTCTGTTTTGGTCGGGTTTAGTTTGAGGTTGTTGGTTGTCATCTAGGTGAGGCATTTGCTGAGTACACAGCGCACCTGTGTTGAAGTCCAGAGATTTCTGCATGAAATGGATTAGGTTCTGAGCACTAACATACGCCCTAGTGCCGTTCAGTGTCATGAGTCCATTAATGTTGGACCCACGTTGAGAAAAGAGGAGAGGAGAGAGAATAAACAAAGATAAAGGAGCAAAACAAAGGCAATTCAACCAGCAAATCTATTAAATGTGTCTTTCACCTTGTAGGCTTTGGGAGTGGATGTTTGTCTCAAAGGTCTGCATTTTAATTGCATTCTGCTTTTTCCTAGATAACCAATATGTAGATGCCCTTCCCTTTGGATTGTATACCATTTTACCTCACAATAAATGCCCACAGGCACCAGAAGTTTTCTGATGATATGATAAGTCATTTATAACGTGCCTGTACACAAGTGTTTCTAGGTGCGACAAGACAAGAGGGGGAGACAGAGGGAGGACAAGACAAACGATCTTACTAGGCCTTGTGTCATTCAGATCGTGCAAGTGTGAGATAAGAAGAGCAAGGGGGACGGGGGGAGAAGTGCAAGTATGAGATATGCAAGGGAAGGGGCTGGGGGGAGAAGTGCCAGGGAGAGGGACGGGGAAACGGGCAGCAATGCTCAGAGTCAGTGCAGTAAAGGCCAGCACGGCTCTGGGTAAGTGCAAGGAGACAAAGAACTGTAGAGGTTACCGTTACAGCCCCTAAGTGCGTGGAAGCCCAGAGACAGTGCAGGGGTGACTGATCAAGGAAGAGCCTGGCACCCAGTGAGACTCTCAGGGTAGCCAAGCGACCAGTCAGTGCAGCTGGCAGGTAGGTCAAGTAGGTCAGCAGGGGATGGAGAGAGAGAAATCAGAGGAGAAGAGGAAAGATTTGAGCTGCTTCCGGAATTTCAGGTGGTCTGGCTCAAGTGTGAGAGGGGCAGGGAGGCCATTCCAGAGGGAGGCACCTGCTGGGGAGAGAGATCTACCCCCACTCTCTATGCCTGGTGAAGCGTCTGACCCATACAGTGTTGGAGGTAGCTGAGCGAAGGGCTCGAGAAGGAAGGTATTTAGGAAAAGAGTGTTGATGTAGTGCGGGGCCCGGCCCAAGAAAGCCTTGTGGAAAATGCAAAGGGTCTTGAACGTGATCCTTGCAGCCACCGGGAGCCAGTGGAGAAATTTCAGGGCTGGAGAGATACAATCCCTGGGCTTGAGGCCAAGTATAAGTCTTGCAACCTTGTTCTGGATTAGTTGCAGAGGGTAGAGAGTAGCAGATTGAGAAAGAGGGTGTTGCCTTAGTCCACCCTACAGAGGACCTGCTCTCTGGAGACAGTGAGCATCTAGGGGAAGGGGAGAAAGGGAAGAGTTCCTTCGAGGAGGTAGTAGCTGGTTGTGGGACTTTTTGGCGACATCCACGACGTGAGGAGAAAAAGAGAGAGTGGGGTTGAATATGTCACCAAGGTTTTTAGTCTCACAGGAAGGCAAAGGTAGAGGGTCCATGGATGGTGTCCAAAGAGCGAGAGGGAAAGCGGGAGCAGGAGTCCCCGTGAGAAGGATCTCCGCCTTACTGGCATTAAGCCAGAGATCATTGGAGGTGCACCAATCCTCAATCGCGGATAGACAGGAATGAGCGAGAGAGGAGAGGAGGCTGAGGGGAGCCTGAAGGAGAGCTGAGTGTCATCCGCATAACTCTGAAAGTTGGAGGAGAAGGTAGAGATAAGGTAGGCCAAACGGGCCAAGTCAAGGTTGAAAAACCATGGTGAGAAGTGGAGAGAGAGAGGGCGGAGATAAAGGAACCACGTTGGACCTGGGAAGGGCAGGTCAAGAGGAAGGAGGACAACTACTCCAGGGCCTGATCCATAATGCCCAGGTTCTCACAAAGTCGATTGATCAGGATGGTGTGGTTGACCGTGTCAAAGGCAGAGGAAAGATCAAGGAGGATGAAGACAGAAGGAATGCTGTAATCAAGGTTAGAGAACAGATCTTCACAGGTGTTCATGAGAGAAGTTTCCGTGCCTCTGGCAGCTCTCAAGCCAGACTGATGGTCATGGAGACAACCAACAGATTCAGTGCGGAGAGTAAGCTGGGAAATGCACAGCTTTTTCAGGAGTTTGCCCAGGAAAGGGGTGATAGAGATCGGGCGATAGTTTGCCCAGACAGTTAAGATCGGCAGACGGCTTCTTGAGGAGGGAGTGTAAAAGGGAGTGCTTGAGGAGAGAGGGGAAAGTTCCAATTGAAAAAGAGTGATTACAGAAATTGGCCAAGGCTGAAGCGAGGGTGTCTATATGGTTCTTGATGGTTTGGGGAGGAGCAGAGGAGCACCTGTTTGGACAACACTTTCATAGATTGAACTTGTCTAGAAACCTTGTCAGGTGTTGTCAGAGAGAAAGAGGAGAGGGAGAGTTGGCCAAAAGAGGGCCAAGAGCGGAAGAGGGAGAGGAAGTGGAAGAGGAAGAGGAGATGATAGAAGACTGGATCTCCTGAGTTTTAGTGGTGAAGTGAGAGGCCAGAGCCATACAGAGGGCCTTGGAGGGAACGGGAGAGGCAGAGACTGCAGCAGGACTGGCCAGTTCCTTGAAGATTTTGAAGAGTTTGGCCGTCTTATTAGAAACGGCAGAGATGCAGCCTTGAATGTGGGCTCTTCTAGGACAGGACAGAGAGTCTGTATTGCCTTTGGAGCAGGAGGCAAGCCAGTTTGTTAGATGATGTGCCTGAAGTCCTCCGCTTCCTCTCAGCAAACCTTGAACTTGTGTTCCAGGGTGGTGAGTGCGGAGTCATACCAAGAGTTGCACTTGGAGGTAGGCTTCAGTTGGATTCTCAAGGCAGGGGCAAGGATGTCCAGAGTGTTGGAGATAGAGAGATGCAGATTAGAGAGGGCTGTGTCAGAGTGTGAGTCAGCTGCAGTAGTAGGAGGAGCTGAGAAAGTAGAGGCAAGGGCATCCACTCACACACGCTTCATGGGCCGTATGACTGCAAAGGTAGGTGACAGTGCGTGGGTGGGATATGCCTGAGGGATGGTTTCAGGTGAGAGTAAAGTAGTCAGTGGTCAGTCTAAGAGAGATGGTTGGTGAGAGGGTTAGAGAGGTGGATGTCTGAGTAGATGAGAACATCTAAAGTATGTCCGGCAGAGTGTGTCGGACCAGAGGGCAGAATGGAGAGAGAGAGCGTGTCGCAGGTGTTGCAGAAATACCCAGAGGAGGGATTAGAAGCATCCAGGTGGATATTGAGGTCTCAGAGTAGGAGAAGTTGAGCGGTCGAGGCAAGGAGCGAAGAGGCGAGGTCAGCACACTCTGAGAGGAAAAGGGCAACCTGGCTAGGGGGCCTGTAGATAGTGACCTCAGTCAGAGAGAGGCCAGGAGAGAGAGAAAGCCTGCAGACCAGGCATTCAAAAGAGGAGTAGTCCTGCGTAGGAATGACATAAGCAGGGAGCCACTCCGAAAGATCAAAGCTACTCTGCCTCCGGGTCGGTTGGTTCTGGGCTCAGAGAGGATCTTGTAGCTGTCAGTGAGTAGAGTGTCAAAACTCATGAGAGAGCTGGCTGTAAACCATGTCTCGGTAAGAGCGAGAACATCCAGGTCAAGTTCTTCGAGGAGGAGACAGATGTCAGAGGAGTGTTTAACAGCAGAGCGAGAGTTGAGAGTAGCGATGTGGAGCAGGTTGCCACTATGAAGGATTTCTGGGGGTGGGGGTTACAGGCTTGAGGTGCACCCAGTGGAAGTTGAAGAGGGGCACGAGAGTGGGCAGAGGTGGAGGCGAGAGGTGGCAGAGGAGCTAGCAGGGTGCTAGTAGGAGTAGCGGGAGAAGGAAGTAAGTTGATAAGACGTGGGAGACACCTATCAAACAGGAAGATATTTGGCTGAGGGCTCTGGACCAAGACAGTGCCATTCAGGTATACATTAATGATGAATGACCTTGGAGGAGTGGAAGGCGGGCAAGAGGGCCGCCCAGCAAGGGCCTCCATTAGTGGGAGAGGAAGCGATAGTAGCGCACACGATCAAGGTATTTGTGGGGAACCCTGCACAGCTAGAATTATTAAGGATTTTAAAAGAAATTGCATTAATGTGTTTTGGTTCATAAAACGTTTCACATATATATATATATATATATTTTCAAAAGCATACACATTTCACATTACACTACATAAAAACATCATAGACACACAATGCTAAAACTACAGTAACCTACAGATCACAAGGCACTTTCATATCAAGAGAAGCATAATCTAATCCAAGTAAAAATATAATTCAAGAACAAGATCATAATACCATCACATCTCCTCAAACTATGTCAATATTCTGAAGAGATTAGGCAGTCACGTACTTAAATTCAATTGGGTATTAAAATCCCAAAACAGTTTATGAAATACATTCAGCTGGAATTCTATTTTAGGCATAACCTTCCTAAATTCATTATTTCTCATCCTATGCCTATTTATCGGGTATAAGATATCTTCAGCTCGCTGAATATCATGCTTTTTAAATATTCTAATATGCAATGTAGGTGATTAGTAATATTGGATTAAGTAGATACATAGTGCAATGGCATCTGTTAATGTTTCCGACCTTCAAAAGGCTGCAGTAATAACACCTATGCTTAAAAAGTCCAGATACCTGTAAATGAGTGTCCTATCTCACATCTTCCATATTCTGGCAACTGATGGAGGCAGTGGTAGCAGCCCAGTTACACACATTCCTCAATCATGCTGGTGGTCTGGGTGAGCTGTAACCTTTCCTCCAGGTTGCAGCATAAAATCAGTGGTGGTGGCAGCCATGCGCGATATTAGAAGTTGGGTGGATGTTGGCGGACTAGGGGCAGTCATTCGTTTACACCTCCCTACAGCTTTCATTACCATTGATCATGATTTCTTGCTGAGGCGCCTTTGTACATTTGGCATGAGAGGCAAGATGCAGGACTGGACAAATTCCTTTCTGATTAATGGGATACACACAGTGATCCTACCACCTTTTCAATCATCTCAGAGGAACATCAATGAGCGTGCCGCAGAGATCCTCCTTGCACACCGTACCATTAAATGTCTATATAAAGCCATTGGTGGATGTGAGTTGTGCTTCTGGGGTGATTTTACGCATGCACGCTGAGGTACCCAGGTGATTCCTCCTCTAGGGCAGACCGAAAGTGGCACAATCCACCATTTCAAACAGTGTATGGAGCGGGTCAGAGACAGGGAGCATTTAAACCATTTGCAATTAAAGGTGCAGGAAACTCAGGTCTTGAACTGCAATAGAAACATTTGCCAGACGGCAAAACAGCTGCCATCCTTTAGCACTCATAATCCCTACTCTTTCCAGGCCTGGTGCAATATCCAATACCCAGCATAATAGGGGCCGTGCCCAGTAACACCAAAAACAGTCCAAAATCCAGTGGTATGGCCCAATTGCCAGCTGGCCATGGATAAGCAGACTAGGATGGTAACTAGCACCTGCTTTTTCCAGCTAAGAACTTTAAATGGCTTTTACCTCCTTGGCCACGGTACAAGAATGCATTTGCATCTAGTCGGTTGGGTTACTGTAGTGAAATCTATTTAAGATTAGCAAGAAAAAGTCTGGTGAAGTTACAATCTAACCAAAATGCTGCTACCACGCGGATATCTCAATTGAGTCCCCAAGACCATCCTTCTCTGGCTCTTTTGGAGCTGCATTGGTTGCGGGTAACTAAACGTGTGGAATTTAACGCAATCGAAGACCTTCCTTTGTTAAGAATTGGATGACAAAATCTACCTCTACTACATTTTGATTGTTAGATTACTTGTATGCAGTTCTTTTAATTTGTCATTAGTCGAGCTGGTCTGGTGAATTAAATATGGAAGTGGTTTTAGTGCCATGATGCCTTTATTGAGTTGATATGCTTGCTATGTATACATTCATTTATGATACCATAACATAACATAACATAACATAACATAACATAACATAACATAAAGTACCATCACCAATTAATAGGGAATTATGTTATGTTACAGAGGTCTTGCTATGGTGCTGATTTTAGTTTGTAAACAGTCACAACTTTAAGCACATGGCCATGCAGGCATAGCGCGATAGCTGACCTGACCCACACTACCTGCTCAGCCTCCTCTTTTGTGTCCACCACATTCACCTTGCCCACACAGTCCCCTCTGGGCTCTGTCACATCTGACACCTAACTGGGCAACCTCAGGCTGTGCCATATGTGGGTCCCACTGGTTAAGGTAACACCCAGGAGACCGTCAAGACTCCATAATTCAAGGGTACGGTGCAGCACAATACAAGCACATGAGGCAACCACTTTCTGACAAATGTCAGTCCTCCTTGAAAGCAGTAGAATCGCTCACAGGATATAGACCCGTTATTAAGAACATGTTGCCTGTAGCCCCTTTCCTTGTTAGTGGTATGCTGGGATCGCTCTTCACTTGTGCTACAGGCATGTAAACTATCACAATCTATATCCCTACTTTCCATCCCTCGCTTCTGTAAACAGGCCCTATGCATAATCTATTACATGTCTTCTTGGACATCACAGCGGGGCGTCAGGAAGCCCTATGCATAATCTATTACATGTCTTCTTGGACATCACAGCGGGGCGTCAGGAGGCCCTATGCATAATCTATTACATGTCTTCTTGGACATCACAGCGGGGCGTCAGGAGGGCCTATGCATAATCTATTACATGTCTTCTTGGACATCACAGCGGGGCGTCAGGAGGGCCATATGCATAATCTATTACATGTCTCCTTGGACATCACAGCGGGGCGTCAGGAGGCCCTATGCATAATCTATTACATGTCTTCTTGGACATCACAGCGGGGCGTCAGGAGGCCCTATGCATAATCTATTACATGTCTTCTTGGACATCACAGCGGGGCGTCAGGAGGCCCTATGCATAATCTATTACATGTCTTCTTGGACATCACAGCGGGGCGTCAGGAGGCCCTATGCATAATCTATTACATGTCTTCTTGGACATCACAGCGGGGCGTCAGGAGGGCCATATGCATAATCTATTACATGTCTCCTTGGACATCACAGCGGGGCGTCAGGAGGCCCTATGCATAATCTATTACATGTCTTCTTGGACATCACAGCGGGGCGTCAGGAGGCCCTATGCATAATCTATTACATGTCTTCTTGGACATCACAGCGGGGCGTTAGGAGGGCCATATGCTGATCATATTGCAATATGTGATTTAATATCAACCTTTAGAGATCCGTGAATCTTCTGAATGAATACTGCCAATTGAATGATTTCATAATACAAGCGGAATCAAAATAATGGATGTTAATAATCATAAAGACAGCAGAATCAAGTGTAAAAATAATTTGCTATACAAAACATCAAGAACTGGAACAAGCAATGCTGTAGCAATATTTAGGTCTATCCTTCACTGAAAAACTAAGTTAGGGAACACATTACCAAAGACGATGGAGACAGTTTATCAATGCCCGCTCGAAGCAATTTAATTTGTCGTTATTTCCCTCAAATGTCATAGCTGTTTTGAAAGCCATTCAGCCAAAAAACACTTTGCAAGTATTATACGGATGCAAAATCTGAAATTTTGAAACCAATGATCTAATGGGGGTATTTCTCTGGGAAAACATTCTGGGGCCTCCAGTTCATATATGATTCAGGCTCTCTGTCTCGAATTGGCCCTGTTATCACCATGTGTAATTGGGTTTTATCCATCAGTTGGTGGCAGTGCTGCGACGATGCATACCGTGGTAAGATCTACTGAAGGTGGGCTAGTGAACTGTCTCTGTAAAGAATAGCAACTATGGATAATACCAAATCATATTGCCAACAGTGGCATTCATTTGGGGGGTACTAATCCTTTCTATTTGGATGAACATAACATATCCCAGGCACAGAGCCCAGATAAAGGAGGCAAACTAAGTCCATAGCAGAAAGGGCAACATGATGTTGGGGAGGACCCCCAGGTATGCGAAAGGGACACCGGAAGTCTGCGCACCTGGAGGGCCCAACTCCCTCCCCCAGGATAGACAGAGGACTCAGTCAAAAGCAAGTCTAAACTGCAGTTTTATTACAGGCAAAACCAACAGGGATCAGCACAGGAGCAGAGAATATCCATGCACATCTCGCTCTTCCTCAGCTCACAGGCCGTTTTTACTACCCAGTGTCGTCAGCATTGCGTCACAACTTGGACCCTTCACCAGAAAACCTATCGGACCAAGGGATTGGGTATTGAGTATTCTACCACCTACAGTGGACATTATAGATGTTATTCTACTGGTCCTCGCATGTCTATTGGCTGGCCTGTTCCATCCCCAAGCTACTAACTATAATATTGTTGCAGTGTTGTGGGCTTACCATTGGTTCTTGCCCGTTGCTACCCACCCCAACGGTACTAAACTACGATTGGCTAAAGCTGACGTCCCCAGGCCTGGGATCTGCAAAGATTCTCAGCTCGCTGTGTACCTCTTCAAGGAAATAAGAATGACTATGTGTCTGCATTGTAATTTATGCGTACCACCTTATCTTATGAGAGTGCTCTCCTGATCAGTGCAACACTTGTCGCATATTGTTGCATACTTGTGTCTGTGTCCCTGAGACCAGCTCTCCTTTCCCACCGCTGATCGCTGTCAATTGTCTCCGCATCCGGTGTTCAGAGACCACAAATTTGATTTGTGCAGCTCTGAATTATGAGGATGTATCTGTATTTTATGCATCTGGTCCATTTGGTATCTGGGAATCGGAATGTCATCTGTATCTCTTGACCTTGGCTACTGGTTCTGTCTCACACGTCCTGCTCTCTGTCCAGCCTGAATCAGCTCAGCTTGTCTCTTGCTCAGAGGCCTGCGGCCTGTTTTAATTTTCCTAAACATTATATGTGGTTTCCACAGTGACCATGCTATGCTACAATTCCATAGGTTAGTCACACTTGTCTCCGCCAGGTCCCATAGGTGTTCCTGTAGTTCCATAGGGTTATTTGGATGTAAGCATCTGCAAGCTTTGCTCAGGATCTCTTGCCTCTTGCGGTTTCTGCGATGCTTTGTTTGGCTAATGGCAAAATAGTAAATGCAAATGGCAGCATGTATATGTGTCTGTCCTCTAATGATAGAACTGAACTCTCGTGTTCTTCATGTATTCGAGTGTGTGTTTATGTCCCGAAGTGCAAATGGCATGTGCGCTTCATGTCTAACGCTACTATGTCGTGGTGTCTCTAACGATGTCGGCAACATGGCTCTGTGGTGTTCATCCCAAGCTGTCCATACAGGTGTCTTTAATCATGGCCTGTGGCTCTTCATCCACGCATGGATAGATCTGCATGTCCTTTGATCGGTATGGCTGGCTGGGGAGGTACCTCTTGACATACATATCAATCATGGGTCCATAGGGAATTCGTCCAAAATATAATGGGTGATTACAGTGCTTTCTGGCCTTCTTCCCTGTCATGAATTTAGTAGGCGGGGGAGGGGGTGGCAGGCTTCCCCATCAATCTTCAATGAATTATGTGAATAAATTGCATACCACCACGATTTTATGTGATCTGTATCATGGAAAATATCCACAAAGCTATACAGTAGAATTCATGCCACTGTCATTTGTGTGAGATCTTCTTTAACCACATTTGGAGCAAGACCCTATATTGAGAGTAATGGGGGCAAGTCAAAGAAATGTGAAAAGAAAATGGGGAAGGGTTTGACATATTGACTCCATGTTTTAAGTGCCTATATACCTATAATACAAATCAAGAGGAAACTACTCAGGCCACTGTTTAACAATCTGTTTATCCACCAGGCCACAGAGACATTAACATGGGTTATGAAAGGAGAATGCAATAATGTACGTCACTCACTATCAAAATATGTGTCTGTAAATAATTGATTAAGGTTGGCTGAACGAGATTTAGAGGTTTTATCTTTTAGACCACCAGGCCCACTGCTTAAAATTTAATTTAAATGCTTCTTTTTACATGTTTTATCATTCAGCAATTGTGAATGGTTTAAAATCTTGCTTGGAATAATGTTTCTTTTTTTGTAATGGTTTTGATTTGTATCAAATAAACTGTTAAACTGCAGCGTTTCTTAGTCCTTCTTCTTCATTCTAGTGCTAAAATGAGTGGGGGTGAAGATGGCAACACACCAAACAAAATTGTTCCATATAAAAAGACTGAAGGCATTCATCCCTGGGATGGAAATGGCTGCTCTGCCCTTGGCATCAGACAGAGAGGAAGATGAATGTGAACGCCTCCCTGATGTGTTCCAAGGCAGCCCTTCAGATGGCTCCACTGTGGGTGTCAAATTGGCCCTTCATCTGTTTCTTAAGCAGCAAAGTGAGGTGGGAAGTTTGCTGAGGCAATTCTCCCCCTTGTTTTCACTCACTGCAGGTTTGAAAACTTGGTGCAAACATGACATTGACACTGGAGATAGGGTACCGAAGGTAGGAGCTATAGGATGTCAGACAAAGTTAGGTCCCACATCGAGTATGAGGACAACAAGATGTTGGATCTTTGGGTGATCGAACCCTGCAGCAGTCCATGGTCCAGTCCTATGGTTCTGTTGCTAAAGGCAGGTACCTCTGAATTGAGGTTCTGTGTGGATTACAGGGCTCTGAATACTGTCACCAAGACAGATACCAACCCCCTCTCAAGAACAGATAAACTGGTAGGCAAGCTAGGTTCTGCAAAGTACCTCAGCATCTTTGATCTCACTGCAAGGCATAGGGAATTATCCCTGACAGAAAAGGCCAAGGAGAAGACAGACTTTTCAACTACAGAAGGGCTTTACCAGTTCAGGGTAATGCCATTTGCATTGAAGAATACACCTGCCACATTCCAGAGGTTGGTTAACCATTTTGAATGGGTTGGATGAATTCTGCATTGCATATATGGATGGTGTAGCAGTCTTCAGCCCCCTTTGGAGGAACATGTAAAACCCCTTGGGATTGTGTTGCAGGCTCTTCAGAAGGCCCAGCTGACCATAAAGTCCTGCACGTGTTTAAGTAGTCAGGGTCCAGTCGTGTACCTTGGGCATGAGGTAGGTTGAGGTAGCATTTAGCCTCTTCCCAGTAAATTACAAGCAGTACAAGAGTGGTATGCCCCTATGACCCAAACCCACTCGAGAGCTTTTCAGGGTCTCATTGGGTACAACAGGAATTACATGGCAGACTATGGTACCATAGCTGCCCCCCTGACTGGCCTCACTACTCCAAAGAATCCTAAGAAGATATCTTGGTCTGAGGAGTGTGAGAAGGCATTTCAAGGCTTAAAAGACTCCCTGTGTCAGGCCCCTCTTCTCAGGAACCCTAACTATCAGAAATATTTTGTTCATACAGATGCTTCTGGCCTTGGGATAGGAGCAGTTCTATAACAGCTAGATTAGAAGGGCAAGGAACACCCTATTTAATTCATCAGTCACCAGTTTACGGACAGAGAGCTCAGGTGGTCTACTGTGGAAAAATAGGTTTTTCTATTGTGTGGGTCCTAAGGAAGCTGGGGGCCTACCTCTATGGCATTCACTTCACTGTGCAGATGGACATAAGCCCTTAAAGTAGCTGATGAACATGTAGGGAGAGAATCCCAAGTTGCTCAGGTGGTCCATTAGGCTCCAGGCTTTGACATCACTATTGAGCATAGGCCACCTGTCCAACATTGCAATGCTGATGGTTTGTCCAAAATGTTTAACCGACCTGAACATGAGACTCATCCAGGGTGGACTAAGTCCCCCTGTCCTTAGTCTGGGAGCGGCGAGTGTTAGGTAAAATTTCATGTACTGCTATTTTACCTCTATATTTGTGGACCCCACAAGCTTTTGCTTTTGTTTCAGCCTCCTGTCCTAACTTTCTGCAAATAAAACTCAGCCATCAGCTACACTCCACTGAGCTTTCGCTCATCATTATGGGGAAACCGACTTGTCCTTCAGGCAGTCAGTACTGAAAAACTTTGTTTCTCTTAGTCTTATGACTCTGTTGCCACTTTTGGCAACTGTTTTTCAGTGCACAAAGTACATTACTGTTCCGCACACTGGGTGCTTGTGTTTTTGGGCCCTAAACATCCCTTAAGGATGTTTTGGTAATGGGAAAGTGTGCCTAGGTGTAGACTGGTGGCAGCAGAAGCTTTTTCATGTGTGTTTTCATTTCTTTACCAAATCATACTGCGCTTACCATGTTTGGCTCATGACTGTGGCTAGTGTTCGTCATGACCTTACCACAAGGTATTTTGACTTTTCCTTTGGCCATTTCATCCATTGGCCTTCCTCCTTATCCTAGTGACCCGAAGAGCTCTTATTTGTGCATTTATTCACCCGTGAAAGCCGGCACTTTTTGTGGGCTCATGCATGTCACGTGTGCAAACTAGCCTTCTCATAAGTGACCCTGGGCCCTCCAGTGGACTGACCAGCTTGTACCCTGGCACCGGTGTTGGAGCATTGCTACATCGAGTTTTGTCTTGAGCTTTGGTGAAATCCTAGTTTGCACTGCAAAGCATCTCTTTGCAAATTTCGTTGACCCTGCTGCTTAGGGCCGTGGAAGAAGAGCGTGCATCAGACCAGGAGACTTGGGTGCCCCTGCGTCACTGTGCGACAGTGGTGGTCGCTGCTGGTGACTTTCTCATCTTTCATCAAGTGTCCTGAGAACAGCTGCATCAGTGCTTTCTTTGTCCTGCATTTGTGACGAGAGATCCAGCTCCATTTGTAAACCGGACGCACATCTACACCCACAACGCCTGTGCACTTTGAAGCTTACCAAGAAGGGGATTTCATACTCCAGGTGACATCTTCAAGCCTGCCAAGTTTGGACACAGAGTGAGCCAAGGGTGGTGAGTAATCATACCACTTACTGGTGAACTCTAGTTCATCCAACCTGTTTTTACGCACAAAGGAACCCTTGTGGTCCTTGCTCGGCTTGGGTGGCTCTTGCTTCCTAAACTGTCTGAAAGTTGGTGAGAACTTTGTTCTTTGCAGCAGATACTCCTCTGACTCTCTGAACCTAATCTCCACACTCCAGAATCTCTTTCTAACTGTTCATCCCCATTGAATATTGCCCTTTGTAAGCTTTACACATCACCAAGTGCTTTTTTCACACACAAACTTGACACTGAGCACAAGGCTCTAATCTTCATAGGGCTGGACTTTTTAAGTTAGGCATATTCATCTTTCGATTTGGCCACTGTATTAAAGTCTGTCGGCTTTTCCTCCCGACAGGTTTTGGTGGGAAACAGCACTTTACCGCATTGACCAAAAAGTGATTGCACATATATTTTACATAGTGGGTCTGTAAGTAGTGCTATTACTGAGTTTGCCATTATTCACTTGTGTTTGATCTGGGCCTAATAAATGGTATATTTTTGATTTATACTATTGTCTAAGTGTAATTCTTTTCGCTCTACTGTGTGTGCTCATCCAATACCTCAGATCACCCCCTCTACTCCTGAGGCTTAGCCTTGTCTGCTCTCCAAGCTACCTTGAACTGTCCTGGCTAACTTCACAGAAGTGTCCCCTGTTTCACTAATACGGGTGGCCTCCTAAACATCCGTTCACCAGAGCAGGGTTTAGAAATGCATTCTAACAGACACCCTAAATGAAGATTTCCATCTACCCAAATTTCGGACCACTGTTTCTATGTCCACAAGATGTAATAGAGAGTCTGAATGAAAACATGTTGGAAAAATTGACTACTAATGCAGATACAACTCTATCAGCATCTTACATATTGTTAAGAGCATGAGACTCGCAGACTCACCCCCTTTGAGGAATACATATAAGGTTCTGCACATAAAAAGTAGGTGATGTTACCAGAAACAGAAAGTTTAAAGATAGAAATTAAAAAGGCACATCTGGAAGAGGCTTAACAGTTAGACCCAAGTGCCTGTACACAGTGGGCAAGATCATAAAAAAGCAGCAAGAAATGGGAAGCATGAGACTTAGGCCCTGTTTCATGGAAATATATGTTCAGAAAATCAGGAATTTGCATGCCATTCTGCGCACAAAACCCTGTTTGTCGATTCATGGAATCGAATGCGATGTACTCTTAAGTGACTTGCATGGACTTTGCAGAGGTCTGGCATGCCTCTGCGTGCAGTCGAGCGTCTTGTGCGAGACTCCTCACAGATTGTGGGTTGGGCCTACACAGAGTCCACAATAGGGGGCAGAACATGCA
Organism: Ambystoma mexicanum; assembly: GCF_040938575.1. Lineage (NCBI taxonomy): Eukaryota > Metazoa > Chordata > Amphibia > Caudata > Ambystomatidae > Ambystoma > Ambystoma mexicanum. The sequence goes on from NC_090925.1 coordinate 641,774,685, forward strand.
AAATGAGGATGAACAAGGGAAAATGTGGACGTGCTGAGGGACGACATGCCATGAGGTGTTTGCACGCCCACAACTGCGCAGAACATAGTATTCACGGATCTGACCGCACAACCTCACGTCTGGGAAATGACTGCGCAAAGCTTCTGATCTAATTGCCACCTGAAGGCAGGCATACAGACACTTGCGCATTGGAATCACTGCAGAGAGGTAAGATCGCTTGATGGATTTAAGGTTGCGTGCACGCAGTCGGGGTTCTGATTGAACTTAGATGTGCGCGTAAGCATGTGTAGCAGGGTGCAGACACGGTTTACGGGGGTTCGCACACAGATTTACCATGAAAATACTTGAGTTACGGAACATGGTGTGCATTTTGTGGGGTACTGTGAAAAGTTACAGGGGACCCTACGCCGTGTCGCCTGGGTGTTGGCATGGTTGCGGGGGTCCCCAAGCAGGATTAACGGGGTCCATGAGTTTGTGCCCGATGACCACACATAGTGGCTACATTTGCATTGTAGCGGGCCGTGTTGGGGTGTTCCGGCCACGACTTGCACATAGGGTTACTTAGCAGGAAGGATTCCATGAAAACGCACATCACTCACAGGTGCCTCATGCACGATGGGGCACGCAAATTCCTTCTCGCCACACTAACTTTGCAGAGTCTGTGCACACTTTTATATGAATCAGGGCCTTAATGTCTGAAATCCCATCCAGGCATCCTGAAAAGCATGATCACCTTCAGACCCAAGTGAATTTCTTCCCTTAAGAAGTAAGACGTCTTAACCGTTTTACAGGACTACAAGAAACTGGATGAGCAACCTCAACCACAAAGAAAGAAGATGAAACAGGGACCCAAGGTAGGTTTTACGCTTTTAGATTTGATGACAAACTAGATAGCTGAATAGACAAGACAGTGTCCTAGTAAAGGCCACTACTCAGTGAGCCTTCTCTCTCAGTATTGATACATAGAGAGATTCAGATGCTGCCACATTTAACTGTGGTAGGACCCATCAAAGCGAGGGAGTTAGGAGCAGCAGAAGAAGAAAGTAGATTCTGGATAAAAACTGTAGATAAGGAGCTAAGCAATCCCACCTCAATCACTTCGCCCATATTGCCTATTTGCTGGAAAACAGAATGTGACACACGTACAAAACCATTTGAATTACAGATACGAAGGAGAATCCTGGAAGCAAGGTTCACCTTGAGACAACCATACCTGCACATAAAACAGTATGATGGCTGTCCGACTGATAGTCTGGAAGAAAGGAGGACAAATTGAAGAAACAAAGAGAAATAATGACGTCATACAAATGCAAAGCTGACGTATACAGAGAAGAGATACGGAGACTAGAGGCTGTAGATCATTCTATAAGGCATCAAGAAAGTATCGAGATGAGTGACATCTTGGGACCAAGATGAAGAGGTGAAGAGACTCATGCTACAAAAGTAATGAAGATATCAAGCTACGTCACACGTGTAAATATGCACAGAAACGCAAGCAGATGAAGTATTCTTGAGGCTAGCTTTATAGTAAATAGAGTGCGGCATGCACCGAAATGTATGTATATCTATATATATATATATATATATATATATATATATATATATATATATATATATATATATATATATATATATATGTTAAACAGAAGGGTAAAGGTGCTGGGGAGGAGAAAGCTCTCCCACAAACACCTACCAAAAAATGCCCAAGCACACAAGACTGCAAATTGTGTTCAAAATTTCATTTTATTTATCCAAAAAGAGTGAACATAGTATAAAAAGCATACAAAACAATACCTAAGCAGACCAGGTGTCATGCAGCACTCACCCACAGCGGGTGGAAAACGCCACCCGTTCCGCTCGACAAGCGAGCTTCCTCAGGCTAGTATGATTCCAAACGTTTGTTTCCTTGTGTTTTTATACCCTTGCACTGAAGGTGATTGGGTCTGCACAGCTGTGCAGCTTACATAACGTAAAAAAAGTTGACAGTTACATAACATGAAAAAAAACCTTAACAGTTAATTGTTTAGAACTCTATGGTTCTGATTGCAACAAATCCGCCATTGTTCAGTGTTGTAAATACATAGTTGCCCACATTTGTGAGTTACCTAATTCCCCATTACTATACTGGGTGTATGCCAGCTGACGATAAGCCATAACAGCCCTTCACCTTCAATTGCTTTACAATGTTAAAAGAAGTGACCACAAGTAAAAACGCTAGTGCGCCTATTTAATTTAATGCTGCACCGTGATAGAAAAAATGTCTTCACGGTGCTGCTCTCTTCCCGCTAGTGGCATAAAATGCCCTAAAACGAATGTGTGCTGCTACTGCCCTGAAACCACAATGCCTGCTTCCGTATAGTAAAATAAGCCTTCAAGTGAAGGCCCCCTATATATGCACACTATAAATGCAACATGGCAATACCAGTGTATGGCCATATAAAAACAACAATGGTGTTCACTACATGGGGCGAGCATCTGTGGTATAGACAGTCTGATTCTCAATGACAAATTAAAACAATATCACGATTGGTGAAAAGTCACCATATCGAACAAAGTGACTAATGCATTAAAGTACAATATAAGACAAAAGCTGAGACCTGAGTTCCTATTCAGTGAAAAAGTATGGCTGTAAAACATCCAGATATCCATAAATTTAAATGAATATTGAAGTGTGTTGATTCACATAATACACACAGCCAATAAGAGGGAGGGTCTACCTAGATCGGTATCATAACTATAGACAATAGTTTGTAAACTTGTGATAATCATATATGCAGAATGAATGGACATATCAAGGTGTGTTGGTTGATATAGATTAGCACCTGGATATCAATGTTTAATTCCTCATTCATATAGGAACACATACATCTCTGAGTCTATATTTAGACCATTGGGTTTCAGAGTATCATATTTGCATATGAGCTTGGCTTCTAGTTGACGTAACTTGAGTTCTCTATTGCCAAGTCTTTTATGTTGTGGTATATGGGCTAGTCCCTGGAAACTCATTTCTTTTACATTATTGCTGTGTTGTTCAGCAAAATGTGTTGCCAGTGGATAGGTTTGATCTCCATTTTTTATAGCCCTATAATGTTGAAAGATGCGCAGTTTGAGCGGGCCTATTGTGGATCCTATATAATTCAGGCCACAACTACAGGTAATGGCATACACAACAAACTTCGTTTGACATGTTATTCTATGTTTGTGTTTCCATTGTTTGCCATCAACACCAATAAATGGTCTCTTAGATACAAAATTACACATTTTACATTTACAACATTTTCTGAAACCCATTTTGTTCTCTCCTAAGAGCCAACTTGACGATTCATTCTTAGTCACTACCATACTTGGCGCCAAGATGTTTTTTAGTGTGGAGGCTCTGCGGAACAAAATGGGTTTCAGAAAATGTTGTAAATGTAAAATATGTAATTTTGTATCTAAGAGACCATTTATTGGTGTTGATGGCAAACAATGGAAACACAAACATAGAATAACATGTCAAACGAAGTTCGTTGTGTATGCCATTATCTGTAGTTGTGGCCTGAATAATATAGGATCCACAATAGGCCCGCTCAAACTGCGCATCTTTCAACATTATAGGGCTATAAAAAATGGAGATCAAACCTATCCACTGGCAACACATTTTGCTGAACAACACAGCAATAATGTAAAAGAAATGAGTTTCCAGGGACTAGCCCATATACCACAACATAAAAGACTTGGCAATAGAGAACTCAAGTTACGTCAACTAGAAGCCAAGCTCATATGCAAATATGATACTCTGAAACCCAATGGTCTAAATATAGACTCAGAGATGTATGTGTTCCTATATGAATGAGGAATTAAACATTGATATCCAGGTGCTAATCTATATTAACCAACACACCTTGATATGTCCATTCATTCTGCATATATGATTATCACAAGTTTACAAACTATTGTCTATAGTTATGATACCGATCTAGGTAGACCCTCCCTCTTATTGGCTGTGTGTATTATGTGAATCAACACACTTCAATATTCATTTAAATTTATGGATATCTGGATGTTTTACAGCCATACTTTTGCACTGAATAGGAACTCAGGTCTCAGCTTTTGTCTTATATTGTACTTTAATGCATTAGTCACTTTGTTCGATATGGTGACTTTTCACCAATCGTGATATTGTTTTAATTTGTCATTGAGAATCAGACTGCCTATACCACAGATGCTCGCCCCGTGTAGTGAACACCATTGTTGTTTTTATATGGCCATACACTGGTATTGCCATGTTGCATTTATAGTGTGCATATATAGGGGGCCTTCACTTGAAGGCTTATTTTACTATACGGAAGCGGGCATTGCGGTTTCAGGGCAGTAGCAGCACACATTCGTTTTAGGGCATTTTATGCCACTAGCGGGAAGAGAGCAGCACCGTGAAGACATTTTTTCTATCACGGTGCAGCATTAAATTAAATAGGCGCACTAGCGCTTTTACTGGTGGTCACTTCTTTTAACATTGAAAGCAAGTGAAGGTGAAGGGCTGTTATGGTTTATCATCAGCTGGCATACACCCAGTATAGTAATGGGGAATTAGGCAACTCACAAATGTGGGCAACTATGTATTTACACACTGAACAATGGCGGATTTGTTGCAATCAGAACCATAGAGTTCTAAACAATAAACTGTTAAGGTTTTTTTTCATGTTATGTAACTGTCAACTTTATATACGTTATGTAAGCTGCACAGCTGTGCAGACCCAATCACCTTCAGTGCAAGGGTATAAAAACACAAGGAAACAAACGTTTGGAATCATACTAGCCTGAGGAAGCTCGCAAGTTGAGCGGAACGCGTGGCGTTTTCCACCCGCTGTGGGTGAGTGCTGCATGACACCTGGTCTGCTTAGGTATTGTTATGTATGCTTTTTATACTCTGTTCACTCTTTTTGGATAAATAAAATGAAATTTTGAACACAATTTGCAGTCTTGTGTGCTTGGGCATTTTTTGGTAGGTGTTTGTGGGAGAGCTTTCTCCTCCCCAGCACCTTTACCCTTTTGTTTAACATATATTGAGTGTAGCCTGCTCTAGCCCGGTAGCACCAGCTCAGTAATGAGGCAGAGCGCAATTTGTTGGCTAATCATCTGCTTTACTAACAATATATATATATATATATACATATATATATATATATATATTCAGTAAAAACACTTTGTTAAAGGGACGTTATGGTTCCAAGTAAAACCGAAACACCCCTGAAATTCGCCAGTTATGGTAAGCTAAGCAACTATAACTCGCGCCACCACCGTGCACTGCTAAGACTAACACCCAGGACATCAACAATGACATCACAAATGTCATTGATGACATCACTGATGACATCACATGTCTGGCTCCCTCTTTTTTCCTTTACTGACACATCTAGGCCACATGGTTTTCTTCAGTAACAGTCAGGAACTAAAAATGGTAAACGTACTAGATTTGTAGACTTATCCTTCCAGTATGTTCTTACAGTAATTCCCTTAGGGTCTAGTCATATCATATGAAACATATACATAGGGGAAGACACAAGCTTGAAAGACAGCAATCCTTTCTGTGCATGAAGATAATCAGTAGAGTTATCAGCACTTTCTGATAGTTCTGTTGTTTTTTTATTACTGTACTTTTCCTGTATATGGTCATATTTGTATACATTGTACTCACACTACTTTCCTTAGGGTCCAGTCACATCATGTGATACATATACATAGGGTAATAGCAGCTTTGAAACAGAGCAATCATTTATTTGCATAAAGATAATCAGTTAGGTTATGAATTGTTTCTGCTACTACTGCTTTTTTGCTTACTTCACTTTCCCTGTATATACCCATATTTGAATGTGTTGTTGTCTCTTTGTGTTTTGTCTTTAATAATGCAAATATGTAATATGTGGGTTTTATTAGCTACTTATTACATATTTCACAGTACGCAAAACTCTAATAAGAAAGCAGTTATCATTTCATTATTCAACATATCAACATTATGAATATTGTATCTTCATCATGTGCTGCACACAATGCCTATGTTTCTAAATGAGTAGCTTAGTATACTGGATAGAACTTTGTAATAGAATGCTATTTATATCAATGCATTGCTTAATGCACTAATTTGCTCATGATATTTATTCCAATGATCCTTGACACTTTTTTCTCAACATTATAATAAGAATCCCTTGTACAGACATTTCATGAAAAGTAAATGCACATGTGATGTTATCACTGATGTCATCAATGACATTTGTGATGTCATCTTTGATGTCCTGGTTGTTAGTCTTAGCAGTGCACTGTGGTGGCACGAGTTATGGTTACTTAGCTCACCATAACTGACGAATTTCAGGGTTTTTTTGGTTTTACTTGGAACCATAACGTCCCTTTAACAAAGTTTTTTTTACTGAATTTCATAGGTTTTTAGTAGTGCAACTTAACAATCATATCTCTGACTTTATGTACATGTAACATGGAACATACTGAACCCCCTCTACTGAATTTGATGTCCGCGAACTCTTCTAATGTCCGTGGACATATGCGGACAACAGCACCACTACCCAAAAAGTCTGGGGGGTATCTTTAATTGTTATATCATAACATATGAACATTTTACAAATTCACAAACCAGCACACCTACGCATTACATGTAGTAATAAATAAGAAGTGTAACCCATATATATAACACATTAACCATTCATTTAAATACAATATGTTCTAAAATGGAATATACCAAAATAAGAAAGATAGTCTTCCAACATGATTACCTCACAAAAACTCCACAACTAAGAGCAACAGCAGATCTACAGACCAGTAAGAACACACATTACCAGAAGCTAGTAAGTGTACTGCATTTCACTCATATATTTGTAAACTTTCTGTATTAGATACAAAAAAAGTGATATTATGTTCTTTTTCTCACAGAAATGTCTAGTACTCTGGAGTGGCTAGAGGAGCATTTCCCACGTGAAGAAATGTCTGAAGATAGTGAACCTAATGGTAGACACTTCACTATATAAACCAATTAATAAATATTATTTTATATACATTTAACATATACATTTTTTTTGTTCAGATCATACAAAAATTGAAAATAGTAAAGAAAAAGAAATATTGAATAAGACTCTCCAGCACACGGAAGAAAAAATGGACCTACTCATGACAAATTTCAACAATTTAAAAAACTTTGTGGAGGATCACTTGAAACTAAAAACTAGATACCATTGTCCCACATGTACCTGTCCCCCCTCACCTCCATCCCTTCTTCACCTCATATAAATCCTATTAAAACCCCCAATTCTCTGGTTTTTGTTTCAGTTTCTGCCTCACCTTCTCTGTCATAAATTTAACATCCATATAATATAAAGTAAAATTATTATATTGTGTCCTAATTCATTTCTTGTCTATTTTTAAAAAGCAGTTCAGGTGTCCGCAGACAGCACGGGTGTCCGGAATGTCCGTAAAGAAACGAAAATGGGGGCGTCCTAAGGACACTATATCTGTCCGTACTGTTCGCATGCAAGTTGAAACTGTTCTAAGAACACACCTGGTGTTCGGGATGTCCGCAATCAAACTACCACATGCGGTGTCCTGAAATGTTCGTAAATAAACAAAATGGTGGTGTCCTAAGGACGGTATACTTGTCCGTATTGTTCGGAGGCAAGCTGAAACTGTCCTAAGAACACACACGTTGTCCTGAAATATTCGTAAATAAACAAAATGTGGGTGTCCTGATGATGCTGTACCTGTCCATATTGTTCGCAGGCGAGTTGAAACTGTTCTACAAACACACGCGGTGCCCTGAAATGTTCGTAAATAACCGAAATGGGTGTGTCCTGAGGACGCTATGCCTGTCCGTATTCTTCACAGGCGAGTTGAAACTGTTCTAAGAACACAGGCAGTATCCTGAAATGTTCGTAAATAAACAAAATGAAGGTGTTCTGAGGACGCTAGACCTGTCCTTTTTCTTCGCAGGCGAGTTGAAACTGTTCTAAGAACACAGGCAGTATCCAGAAATGTTCGTAAATAAACAAAATGGGGGTGTCCTGAGGACGCTATAACTTTCCGTATTGTTTGGAGGCAAGCTGAAACTGTCCTAAGAACACACACGGTATCCTAAAATAATCGTAAATAAACAAAATGGGGGTCTCCTGAGGATGCTAGACCTGTTTGTGCTGTTCATAAGCATGTTCAAACTGTTCTAAGAACAAATCAAGTGTCCTGGGATGTTCGCAAATAAACAAAATGGGGGTGTCCTGAAGATTCTATGCCTGTCCGTATTGTTCGCAAGCGAGTTGAAACTGTTCTAAGAAAAAACGCCTGTTCGTAACTGTTCGTTTCACTTGTGACGCACTTTTCATTAGTTTCAGGACCCGAACAGTGTCCGTAGAACACCAAAGCACATGCGCAAAACACTTTCAGTGCATTTGATGTCCTGCAGACACGCGCTCCCTTCGTGGACATGTTCGCGAAGCTATCATATGACCGCACCCACGCTGAGCGTGTTTTCTGACTGAGAACACTGTTCGTGTTCATGAACAATTTGAAACGACCTTTTCAAGCAATCCACAATATTTTTCAATAATAACTCACCATAGCACAAGTCCCACATAGTAATCCTGAGTTTCTACATACCTTTTGGGACTTTTTGAACCTTTTTTTGGTGTTCGATCTGTCCGCTGAAAGCGCGCATGTCCGCGAACCGCGCACAAGCACCCCTATAAAAGGCCACACCCTAGATCTCATTCTCGTTGTGTTTCTGGCTATCTTACAGAACACCATGCATTTTGCTGCCAACTTTCCAGATTTCCATCTGAAACCTGATGGCATCCATGGCTGCAGCACTGCCACCTGGTGCTACATCTGCCTCAGCACTACCCCCACCCCCTCCACCACCACGACCTCCCCAAGGGCCTGAAGAAGGGAACAGGAGTGAGGATGCAGAGGAGGATGAAGAGGATGACAAGAATGAGTTAGAGGAAGTCCCTACTACAAGCACTCGGCATGAGTCTTGGGTGTGGCGGTTATTTACCATTCATGGTAATGTTCCTAAGGCGCATGCAAACCGAGTGCAAAATGGAACTCAGTCGCGGGAGGCCTGGTTCATACAGCTTTGGGACAACTACCATGAAGTGACACCTAAAGTCATTCCACACTGGGGCCATTCGCAAGGTTGTACCTTGCGAGGAGCGTAGTAGGTTGACTTCCTCTACTACATCCTCTGTTTCCGATCCTGTCACCACAAGGAACACTCCTGTGGGACAGCGTATTCCTCAAACTGCCTCACAGGCCATACGCAATACTGATGACCCTTTCCTTTCGAGGGTCACAGTTGTGTGTATGTACTGCGACGCAGTACTCTGCAGGGGGGAGAGACTTCAAAGTGCTTTTGAGGCTCTGGTCTCAGAGCACGAGAAGATCTGCTCACTACCCAAGTAAGACCCACTCTACATCTTCCTCTCTCCACCCGCCCTTTCTTATCCCCGTGGTTGGTGTCCCCCCCTTACCCTCCTTTTCCCTCCTCTCCTAGTGTGTTGTGTATAAAAAAAACAAAAAAAAACAACAATAAAAAAAAGGTTCTTTTCAGAGCCGCCTTTCACAGTTTAAAAATAGAAGTGAAAATAAATGAAGCAGGGCCCTGTGTATTTTTTAAAAGTCAGCGGACAGTCTGCGAACATCTAAAATTTTGGGGTGCTGCCCCATCATAACCTTTGCAGTTTTGTCCGGGAGGAAGTGGTGGCTCTGAAAAGAGCCTTTTGGTGGTGTTTGTTTGTGTTTGAAAAACTTGAAATGCTCAACACCTACTACAAAATGGATGCTGTAATTCCAAAAAAGGTCGCAACGCATTTTGTCCATTTGTCAGAAAAATCTTATTGCCAGCATAAGTTAGATGGACTCCATCTCGGCGAAAATTGTATGTGCTACGAAACATAATATTTTCATTGTGAAAAGAGGACATGCCAAAATCTCTTAGAAAGGCACAAACAGCCTTATTGACATTGCGTCTTGCTTTCTCTATTTGTGGACCAAATGAAGAAGAACGAAGCCACATTTGTCTCTGCGCAATCCGTGAAAAAATTACTTGAGAATTTGGAATTTGGAAACATGTCCATGACCTTCCCAAGTCCTTCTTTCATTGCAAAGAAATTTCAGACACATGTCCTAAACTGTTTCCTCCACAATGAATTACAATTATGTCTGATGATGATGATGTTGCTCTGTCTCCAAAGTAGCACAGAGAGGTAGCAAGTCCAACCACATCATTCCACATACTCCGTGCCAGTGCACTTCCACATGTGGGAATCCAAGATCTACAGCTACTCCACAGCTTTCTGCATGCACCTTCAACCAATGTATCCACAAGTCTCCCAAAATCCAAACAATCTGTTTTCTGAAACACACAGTCATAGCTATCTGTTGTTCTCTCAGCAAAAAGAGTATCTGAGAAACTCTCTCCTGGCACAACACACCCACTACACTTTACTGACCAATCCCTTGCTCTGCTCATTCTCATTTGCATGCCTCCCCACACCAAAAACCCCAGAAGTAACACGCGATGTCCGCGGACTACCGCCATGTCCACGGACATATCGTAACATGGACAGTCCTTCTACCATTTCCATTTCACTTTCTGTGCCATTCCCTCATTGGGTATAGCTAAGCAATCACACGACAATCCACCAATCACATCCAAGACCTCTACATCTAACTGCATCCTCATAGATCAGCACTTCACTGTTAATCTCTCTGAGTACAAGTGTCATATCATTGGAAAGCACCTTCTACAAGAAATACTGTACAAGTCTCCAAGATTTCTACTTACAGCTGCATGCATATCCATATGCATGAACACAAACTACAGGTATGCATATTTTCTGTATAATACATGTAAATTCTTATAGATTCATATAAACAGATTAACTGACTTTTAGCTTGTATGACCTATAAAATGACCTTACTGTCATTTTTCCAACTCCTAAAATCATCTGTCACTTCCAAACCTATCTGCTATTTAATTTCTTTTTACACACACATTTGCAAAGCATGTTGAACTAACATATTTAAAATACAATATAAAGAGTTAACATACTCAAACAAAATTGCATGCACACAGTATGTTCAAATATCAAACAACAATAAATAAAAATCAATGTCTAAATTAAAATCAGTGCTATATACAAACAAAATTACTAATTTGTTTCCTTTACAATTGCAGTGAAGACAACTCTCCTGAAAAGAAGCAGCCAAATTTGAAGTACAAAGAACAACTAAGAAGAAACCTGCTCATTCCAGAAAAAAAGTAAGTTAAATACCACCATAATATTTGTACTATTACTCAAACACACTGTGAGGTTAATTCATGCTATTTCTGCGCCTAAGAATCGAGATCGTGCACCATTCTGTCCACAAATCCCCATTTCTTAAACAGAGATTTACAGGCAGAATGGCGCACAAATTCCTATTTTTCGGCGCACAAATGACCCAACTCAGCCCCTAGAATTTTGATATTATAGAACAAACAAGTGTTTTAATTGTATACCATTAGATTTACTATTTGTACTTTTCCACACCACTAGCTTACTTTCTACTGTCATCTGAACCCCAGTTTAGTAGCACATAAATTCAAGAATACCCATCCCAACTAGTTGTAGTTGCCCAATGCACAATCACACACCATCACATGCATTTTTATCGTCATACTCAGACACTCATGCACACACCACACATACATTGCAGAACACCCCAACCCATACATTCTTCATTTTTTCAACAGACCCTAATGAATGCCTACCAAAAATCAAGTCCATAGAAAGCAACGCAGAAGCAGAGCAAATGAAAAGAGAAGTGTCCAAAATAAGCATCCATTTCTAGCAGAATTTGTAAAAAAAATTCAAACAAAATAGCTAATACAGTCATTTAGCGAAACAAAACAAGCTTCAAGTACAGAAACTTTGCCTCCCCTATCAAAATGTAAAACGAACCAGAAAACAATTAACACAAATTCAGCTACCACTACAGATAGAACTGCTCCTATAAATCTTGATATAGTGCCAAGTAAGCATACCAAAAAAAAATATTTTAGCAAAAATGTTCTGTCACAGAGTCCTTCAAAATCTTATAAAAACAGGAGAGAAATCAGGCACAACCCTTAAAACCTATCGTAGGAAATTAATCTTAGAAGCTTTGATAGACAGTGCAATCCTTCTCAAAAGAAAGTTATTTATTTTAGTGTTAAACAAAATGAAACCACTAACAAAACTAATGACTAAATTACAAAAAAGACTTCTCAATAAACGAAATGTCAACAGAAATAACTTTTTAAATATCTATGGAGGTGAGTGGAGTCACACTACAAGCACAGAACCATATTTTAATGAAGAAGCATACAAACAAAAGCAAACAAATACAATTGCCATACATAGCAGTGGACGAGGTTATGAAAAAGTTAATAATACCATAATGGAACAAGAAATACTGCTTACAAAAATATCCTCAGAAAACTTAGAATTACCTCTCCATTCAACTGAATCACAACGTCTAGTATAAAAATGGCCATGCACGTCAATGTGTAATATTTCCAAAAAATCTTTCAAGTCTTTACGCCAATTCCTCAATCAATATGTGAAAGGCAAAGACAAAATAAAAATTAAACTACTGCAAAATATGGATACCTGTCCAGTGCGCAAGTACACAGGACTACAAGGACATTCATTGGCCTGCATTTCAGGACCTACTTGCAAAACCACCTTCCATTATATCAAAATGATATCAACACATCATTCAACTATAAGAAATCTAGTCTATAAACTGTACTATGCTAAAAGTCCTGTTTTAGCACTAGCCAATTTAAATAACATTCTTCTACATCATGGGTGCACAACATATGGCCCGCGGGCCAGTTGCGGCCCGCCATGCTGTTTTTTCCGGCCCGCGAGGCACAAAGACTTTCCTAATGGAGGGCGGCCCGCAAGCAGCATCGGCCGCTCTCCATTAGTAAAGTCTTTGTTGTCTTCCGGGCCGGACAAAACACTGGCCGTCATTGGCTCAGCACACACGCACCACGTCGCTCCTACGAGCCACCCAGTGCTTGTGTGCTGCACCAGTGGAGGGCCAGCACTACGGCTGGCGTGGCCAGTAAGGCTTGATGCCGGAAGGCATTTCAGCCTTGCTTGCCACGCCAGCCGGAGTGCCAGAAGCCTCGTCAGCGTTCCCGCTAGCCTGCCTTCCAGCACGTCTCCGGTAAGTGGTCTGTGTGTTTGTGTTTGTGTGTCGGGTCTGTTCTGCTGTATGTTTGTGTTGTGTATGTTGAGATGGGGGGCGTTTCGGATGTGTATGAATGTTTGTTTTTGAGTGTTTGTGTTGTGTATGTTGAGATGGAGGGGTGGGGGGCGTGTCGGATGTGTATGAATGTTTGTTTTTGAGTGTTTGTGTTGTGTATGTTGAGATGGGGGGTGGGGGGGTGTGTCGGATGTGTATGAATGTTTGTTTTTGAGTGTTGTGTATGTTGAGATGGGGGGTGGGGGGGTTTGTCGGATGTGTATGAATGTTTGTTTTTGAGTGTGTTGTGTATGTTGAGATGGGGGGTGGAGGGGCATGTCAGATGTGTATGAATGTTTGTTTTTGAGTGTTTGTGTTGTGTATGTTGAGATGGAGGGGTGGGGGGCGTGTCGGATGTGTATGAATGTTTGTTTTTGAGTGTTTGTGTTGTGTATGTTGAGATGGGGGTGGGGGGACGTGTCAGATGAGTATGAATGTTTGTTTTTGAGTGTTTGTGTTGTGTATGTTGAGATGGGGGTGGGGGGGGGTGTCGGATGTGTATGAATGTTTGTTTTTGAGTGTTTGTGTTGTGTATGTTGAGATGGAGGTGGGGGGCATGTTGGATGTGTATGAATGTTTGTTTTTGAATGTTCGTGTTGTGTATGTTGAGATGCATGTATGGGTGCATGCTTCAGAGTTTGTGTGCTGAGTTGGGGGGTTTGGGTCTGTATGGGTGCATGTTTGAGAGTGTGCTGCTTTGGGTGCTGGGGGGTTCGGGTCTGTATGGGTGCATGTTTGAGAGTGTGTGTGCTGATTTGGGGGGTGGGGGTTCAGGTCTGTATGGGTGCATGCTTGAGAGTGTGTGTGCTGAGTTGGGGGGTGGGGGGTTGGGGTCTGTATGGGTTCATGGTGTATGCTTGAGAGTGTGTGCTGAGTTTGGGGGGTGGGGGGTTCGGGTCTGTATGGTGCATGTTTGAGAGTGTGCTGATTTGGGGGGTGGGGGGTTCGTGTCTGTATGGGTGCATGTTTGAGAGTGTGTGTGCTGAGTTGGGGGGTGGGGGGTTCGGGTCTGTATGGGTGCATGTTTGAGAGTGTGCTGATTTGGGGGGTGGGGGGTTCGGGACTGTATGGGTGCATGTTTGAGAGTGTGTGTGCTGAGTTGGGGGGTGGGGGGTTCGGGTCTGTATGGGTGCATGTTTGAGAATGTGCTGATTTGGGGGGTGGGGGGTTCGGGTCTGTATGGGTGCATGTTTGAGAGTGTGTGTGCTGAGTTGGGGGGTGGGGGGTTCGGGTCTGTATGGGTGCATGGTGTATTCTTGAGAGTGTGTGTGCTGAGTTGGGGGGGTGGGGGGTTTCGGGTGTGCATGAATGTTTGTTTTTGTATGTTTATGTTGTGTATGTTGAGATGCATGTATGGGTCCATGCTTCAGAGTTTGTGTGCTGAGTTGGGGGGTTTGGGTCTGTATGGGTGCATGCTTGAGTGTGTTTGGGGCATAGTGTTTGGTTGGGGGTGAGGGACAGGGGGCATAGTGTTTGGTTGGGGGTGAGGGGGCCATGGGGCATAGTGTTTGGTTGGGGGTAGGAGCTATGGGGCATAGTGTTTGGTTGGGGGTGACGGGGCCATGGGGCATAGTGTTTGGTTGGGAGTGAGGGGGCCATGGGGCATAGTGTTTGGCTGGCGTTGAGGGACAGGGGGCATAGTGTTTGCTTGGGGGTTGAGAGACAGGGGGCATAGTGTTTGGTTGGGGGTGGGAGCCATGGGGCATAGTGTTTGGTTGGGGGTAGGAGCTATGGGGCATGGTGTTTGGTTGGGGGTGACGGGGCCATGGGGCATAGTGTTTGGTTGGGAGTGAGGGGGCCATGGGGCATAGTGTTTGGCTGGGGTTGAGGGACAGGGGGCATAGTGTTTGCTTGGGGGTTGAGGGACAGGGGGCATAGTGTTTGGTTGGGGGTGGGAGCCATGGGGCATAGTGTTTGGTTGGGATGGGATCCATGGGGCATAGTGTTGCACTCCAAGAGTGAACTCAATTATAAAGCTAAAACAGGCACAGTTAAGAGATGTACATCCTTTGCTTTTTTGAGGAAACCTGACTCAACGAAGGCCATACTCCTCTTGGGCAACCCAAACAGCAAACTATAGCAGTCCAAAATAACGGAATGTCCAATCAAGGGTCAATAAAATATATATAATTTAATTAAACAGACGATATACAAGTACATTGAAATAAATAACAATGGAAAATATGTAGTACAAAATGTAAGTTTGAAATGCAATAAAAATCGTTACCCCTCAAAAACATATTCTTTTTCCATGTGTTTAATACAAATTGGGGGTTGAAAAAGCCTCCTGACATGTCCCGCCTACCGCCCCACCCACTTTTACTTTTCGGCTCACTTTAGCCCTCATGTAAGGTACTTTCGCCCTCTGTCAAAATCAGTTGTGCACCCCTGTTCTACATGGTACAGCAAAAGACCTCCTTGAAGAAATCGACTATATCCAGAAAAAATATTTTGGAAGTGAAAGCCACTTACAGAATGAAATAGCTTTAAAACAAATTAGCAACAATTCTATGCATGGCAACCTTCTACTACACACATACAAAAAAGAAATACTGAAATTTAAAGGTACATCTGCTGAAGTACCACACCATGTGTGTGTATGTTGCAGCAGAACTTTTTATAAAAGTAACGCAAAAACTGTATACCTAACATACAAAATAGAAGACAATGAAGATTCTAAATGGTTTGAATTAGCTCTCTACCTTATAGCAGAAAACAAATACGAAATAACTGACCCTTTAATACTTTGCAGTTACTGCACTACAATACTTGACAACAACCAAATTCCTTCACGTGCTATCACAAATAATTTGTAATTATTTCACTACCAAAACCCCTACAACAACTCAATTTATATGAGAGCATCATAATTCAAACAGTGCACCCCTTTCAAGCAATAATACACCTTCAACCTAAAACAGCAAAATTACCTCCCACTGAATTAGTGAAAGGTATTCGTGGAAAAGTAGTGTATTTACCATTAGATCTAAAACAAAATGTGCACACTCTGGGAGTGCAACGTCCAATGGAGCAATCTTTAATTATCTTAGTAAATGGTGTACCTACAAAAGACAAAAATAAATTGGCAACAACTGGTAGATTTACATTAAGTTAGACAAGCCTTGCAATATCTAAAAGACAATAATGAATACTACAAAGAAATTAATATTGAAGAAAACTTGAAGGATACCACTGAAATAATTCAAGAGTCACAAGAAGGTGGTCAATTTGAGCTCCTAGATCCTGCTACAGTATCCAATACTTTAGACCATTATACAATTCATCCATTTCACTCTAATGACACCGCAGAAGATGCACTAGAAACGTACCAAATGCGACAAACAAAAGGATCACCAATAAGCATATGGGAAAAAAGTATAGAGGCATGTGCTTTTCCTCTACTCTTTCCTACTGGCAAAGGAGGAAGGTACGATGATAGACCTATTCAAATAACAGCATCAGAATACAGATGTATTCTGAAGATCCCAGATTTAGACAAAATGTGGAATACATATTCCACCTACTCTTTGAAAGTGAGCTAGCAACTTTATGTTACGGAGTTGCACACACATTAAAATCAGGATCCCACTTTCAAAATATGTCAGCTACACAATTATTACAAAAAGTGCAACAAAAAGATGAGGTTTTCCAATCAAATATTACAAATCTTTTAGCAAACATGCGTGGTACTAAAGAGTACTGGTTTCGACGTCATGGAAATGTACGTTGTATGATAAGAAACCTTGGCCCACCCACTTGGTTTGTTACATTAACTTGTGCAGAATATGCATGGGAAGATTTACATAATTTCCGATGCATATCAAACAAAAACAAAACAAACATAGATATACTAACACCTGGAGAACTTTGTTCTCTAGATCCTGTTAATGTTTCAAGATATTTTCATCATCGCTTCATTGCTATACTACACTTTATTTGTAATAAAACTGTTCCTCCCCTCGGAGAAGTGCAACACTTCTTTTGGAGAAAAGAATACTAAGCCAGAGGAGCACCACATATCCACATGCTTTTATGGGTTAAAGATGCTCCTAAATTTGGTCAAGACAGTGATGCCACTATGTTACAGTTTATTGAAAAACATGTCACTTGTGAAATTCCATCAGAAGCAACAAATAGTGATCTTCATGCACAAATTTTACAATTTCAAAGACACAAATGTGGCAAATATTGTCGTCGCAAATAAAAACACAAAGGGAAATACTACACCAAATGCCGCTTTGGTTTCCCTAGACTGGTTACAAAAACAGGTCAAGTGAACAACTTCATGTCTTCAGTTAGACATAGTGTTAAAGGTAAATCACTTAAAAATACATATTACATAAAAAGAACAGAAGAAGAAAAATATATCAATGATTACAATGCAATCATTGCCCACTTATGGAATGCAAAAATAGATGTGCAATACATTGCAGACAATTCCACTGCAGTTGCACGATATGTTACAGCATACTTAACCAAAGCAGAAAAAACAGAGCTCCAAGACCTCTGGACTGACCTGTCATCAGACAAAACATTGTCTCAGAAATTATACAGCTTGGGCATAAAAATGCTCTACCATGGAGAATGTGGCTCCTATGAAGCAGCAGATTGTTTAAGTGGTACTGCTTTATATAGAAAATCTGAAAATATAGTATGGCTAAGTCTTGGTCCTGCTAAATCTAGAAAAAAAAGTTCTAAAATCATACGAAGATATAGAAACAATAGCTAAACATAATCCCAACAGCCAAAACATTAAAAAAAAAAAGTACTGGACACATACTACCCAAACAGAAGTACCACTTTGGAAACCATGTGTCTATACCACGTAGCCCAAAACTTCACATACAAAAATAAGATAAAACCTGATGAAAAAAAAGGTAAATACAGAGTGTCAAATTGTGATGGCAGCTTAGTAAAACTCACCAAACCAAATTTAATTAATCATATCAAATTGTCATTAAAGACTCCTCAACATAAAGAACTATATTACATGTCCCTGCTACAACTCTTTAAACCATGGAGAAAAAAAGAAGAAATACTAGATAACTATGAATCCTATGAAGACGCTTTCAAAGCAAATGAAAGCACTATAATGGATGTAAACTTTACACAGTACAAAACAATGTTGCACAATGAACAGCAACACGAAGAAGAACTCCAGGCCCAACTAGATTAGGACACTCCTTCTGTAACAGGAAGCCAAGAACCACTGGGAGAGTCACTAATAACAAATGAGGCAGAATTAGCTACGACGGAATTAGAAAACACCATGGCCCTCATTAGGACCCTGGCGGAAAGTAACTGACCTGACCGCCATAGCGTAAATAGCGTTTCCGCAATTGCACGATGGAGGAAAGTGCGGCTAATTCCGACCCATCGGGCACGAGCATTACGCCATGGCGGAAGTGCAAAGTCCGCGATGGCGGAAATGTCCCCAAAACGCCCCTCACCGCCGTCGTACGGCGCCCTAGGTGCAATTCCGCCACCCATCATAGCGGTCACCGTAATGAGCGGTAATCGCAAAATACGGTGACCGTAAATATACGGAAACGGAAGTAAAAACATGGGTCCGGAACGGGAAACAGCACGCCGTACACCTATAAAATCAGAATCCCAACACAACCATTAAAAATCCGACCCTGAGACACATCCCAACCCGTTAGCCACCCTAGTTAAAACAATCAAAATGGGAAAAGTTGCTAAAAAAGCGTGCGACCGCAAGCGGCAGGTCCACTTCTCCCATGAGGAACTCACCGTGCTCACAGAGACCCTCCAGGAGAATGCTGCCGTCGTCTTCTCGACGCAAATGACCAGGACGGCACTTGCGAACAAGAAGGCCATATGGGCCCTGGTGGCACAGCGGGTAAGTGCGGTGGGGACCGCACCCCGCAACCCACAGCAATGCAGAAAGCGATGGGACGACTTGCGGATACGCGTACGGAGCATACTATCTGCCAACCGTAACATTGCCACAGCTACCGGGGGAGGATCGGAATCACCCATCAAGTTGACCCCCTGGGAAGAAATCTGTGCCTCCACCATTGGAATGGAGAGTATAGAGGGAGTCGGAGGGATGGAGAAAGGAGTGCAGACATCCGAAGAATCAGGTAGGTGGGCCAAATAAAACAATGCTAAATCCACAATGTCCAATCATGTGAAGTACCATGTGTCCACATAGTGCAACAGAAACACATGTCCAGGAGAACGTCCACATACATTGGCCTGATAGCGCACTTTAAAACTCACATTAAATACATAAATAATTAAATATCCTAAAAACACCCTCTACACGTGCAGCATGCACACCCTAACTGCAGGCTGCAAAACAACTGCATCCTCAATCCACACAAAAATGAAACCACCTCCAAGGCCCTGACCCAAATCACCCTCAGGTACCACCCCAATGCATGTGATACATTGCCATTCCAATTTCCACAGACCCATAAATAACGCTCGCCCTCCTTTACTCCACCACAGGGTCTGATTCAAACGACGAGCTCCAGGACACCCCTACCAGCACACCTGCAAAGAGGGCCAAGACCAACGGCCAAAGACCCTCCACCTCAGCTGCACGGATCAAGACACGGCAGCAGCACAAATCAAGTGGCAGCACACAGGAGGGGACTTCAACAGGCACCCCAGCAGCCAGCATGCCCACAACAGCAGCACCACAGGTCCCCCCAATGGATGCCACAGAAGGCACTGCTTCTGGTGGCAGCAGCACCATAGGTGACACTGCATTAATGGCAGCATGCTCCGACACAGAAAACGGTGCTGCCGATGTAGGACCCATCCATGACCTGTCTCAATCCCCCTGTTTGTTTCATCCCGTACACCATGAGGATACCACGCAGGGGCACCCACAAGACGACGACTGGCCATCCCCCACAAGCCCTGTGGCAAGGCAACATGAGGTGATCAGCCCCTCTGTGACACCACCGCAAATGGCCATGGCCCAGCAGAGGCAACAGTCCCTCGACCAGGTGATCGTGCAACAGCAGCAACTGGCCACGCTCCTCAAGGAGCATGCTGATGAATGTGGGGGTTCTAAGGCAGTCATAGAAACATCTACTGAGACACTTAGGGCACAAATGGAGAGAAGTACAGAGACACTAAGGGTACAAATGGAGAGAAGTACAGAGACACTAAGGGTACAAATGGAGAGAAGCACCGAGAGCCTGAGGGGGGAACTGCATGCGACGTCCAAAGACGTATGTGGTGAACTTGCCGCTGTGCGCCGTGTGCTCACTGAGCTCTCACAAACCCTTAGGGACATGCATGGACGTGAGCAGGCAGAGACATCATCCGTTGCAAGTTCCGTCCAGGGCAGCCCCCAACGTAGATCTGGGAGGAACCTGCGCTCCACAGGCAGGGGTGCCCCTGATACCCGGAGAGGGGGCTTGCAATAGCGTCTGCCCACTGACAATGAGCATCTTTGGACACTGGTGTTCGGGGGGGAGGTAGGAGGGTGGAGGGGGGGTGTTGGGCTTTCTTGGGTGGCGGGTCGATGGGGTGTGTAACATAATTTCACATATGCTATAAACATTACATAATCACCCAATGAGATGTGTGGACATTGATCTTTGTGTACGAGGCCATTATTGGCGTACAGTCCACATTGTGCATGTTCCAGACACACACAGTGCCACAAGTCCCGTGTCCATGTATCAGCCACCAGGCGTGAGTGCTAGAAGCATGAATCTATGATATTCTGACGAATTTCACGGGCCTCCTGTGCCTCGCGGACTCCTTGAGGTGCTGCCACATCCCCACCCTCATCATGACCATCTTCAGGTGCTTGCAGTTCTGCGTCAGGGGGCATGGGCACATTTCTACGTACGCACATGTTGTGCAGCATGACACATGCCATGACCATCTTTGCAACCTTCTCATGGCGGTACAGGAGTGCCCCGCCAGACCTGCTGAGGCAGCGGAAACGACCCTTCAGTAGGCCGAATGCCTGTTCAATGACTACACGGGTACGTGAGTGGGCATGGTTGTAGTCCTCCTCATGCTGGTTCTGTGGGTTCCGGAGTGGTGTAAGGAGCCATCTCTTCAGTGGATACCCGGCATCACCTGTATGTGGACAATAAAGGATGTTTGTGGAATGACATTGCTACGTACGCATCCCCCCCCTTCCTGCCAGGTCATTGCCGCATCACATACCCCACATTATCATGCATGAAATGAGACTCACCGAGTAGCCAGGATCTGTTCCCTGCGTGTCGCTCCATGTAGCGTGGTATTGTAGAGTTCCTCAAGACCATAGAATCATGGGTTGATCCAGGAAATCGGGCACAACAATGTGTAAAGATCCTGTTGGAGTCACACACCATCTGTACATTAAGAGAATGATATTGCTTCCGGTTGCGGTACTGGGCCTCCATGGCATGTGGGACAACCAATTCCACATGGGTGCAGTCGATGGCACCAATGCAACCCGGTATGCCGGCCAGTGCATGGAATCCAACTTTTGTGTTTGTAATCTCCTGCTCCGAGCGTGGTAAAGAGATGTAGTTGTCTGCGTGCTTCAGGAGGGCATCGAGCACTTGCGATAGTGTCCGTGACAACAGTGGCTGTGAAATGCCATGCAACTGTCCGACTGTGTGCTGGTAGGTGCCTGTGGCCAGGAAGTGGAGTACAGACACCACCTTCAGTAGGGGTGGGATGGCGGTTGGGCTACCTATCATGCTGACAAGGTCAGCGTGTGTCATGTCCACAATGGCGGTTATGGTGTCCCGGTCCAAACGGTAGAGGGTGTGGATCTGCTCAGCAGTGAGGTTGAACGGATGAGCTCGGAGGCGTGGGATTGCGGGCTGCCTGCGTGGTGGTAGTGGCTGTGCTGGTGGGCCTTGCTGGCCCTGCCTTGCCCTCCTCCTCCTCCTGTGTCTCCTCTGTGCGGCCGGTTGTTGTAGTAGTTGGTGTTCGTCTTCTTCTTGAAGTTGTAGTACTTGCAGTGCTATCAGGTCCCCCAGGGCCAACATCGCTGGTCCTGCCGGTAGCATTTTGTGGTGGGTGTGGTTGTGGGAGGGGGTTGGGTGTGCAATTTATGTGTTTTCAGGCTGTATAGCCTCCACCTGTGGTGATTCATTCCACCTGTGCCAGCTGCAATCCCCTTTGGGCGAGCACGTCCCGCACACAACGCTGCAATGTGACGCATGGCATCTTGCTATTACAATCATGTATTTAATCCCGATGGCAGTGAAATATTGGTTTATATGTTCATTCTGCTATGGTCCCATTGTTTCACATACTATCTTTGCAGTCGCGAACAAATTTGTGAAGGGTCAGTGGAATGTAGTACTCGATTAACGCTGGACCCTCATGCAGCACTGTACCGAGGTTCACCGACGGGCGGGGCGTCCCATTTGTGAGTGAAGCCAGTTGCCATTTTCACACACTGCCGCACTACATGGATGAATTTGTGATTTCAAGCGGTCACAGATGCCTTATCGACGTGATGTTGCAAATGAGGAATTCGAAGGACAGCCCTTTCGGTTTTCAGCTAGCGGCGAGGAGACGCCCACAGGTCTGACTGCAAATATAACGTTCTATTGTTTAATGTCCTTGGGACAGGGGCCATGGCGAGAATGCAATGATTGATATGAATAGTATGGGATGCGCAATAGCGTAGTGGACGATAAGGCAGGACGTTCCCAAATACATGTTACTTCACAACACTAGAATTCCGGGCTGGGGCACAGTGGATTTTGCAGACTGCATTACGCACAGACTCAATGGAAGTTTCAAATGTGATGTGAGTAAATAATCAGGCGTTTTCATACCGGGATGAGGGAATGATGTATGGATGCATGGACAGATGATTTAATTGAGAGTTTGCCATGTACATGGCTTTTCGGGATCTATCCCCTTCCCCTGCGCTATGTGATGCAGAGCTGCCATAGTTGGACCATCGTCTATCTGCCCTTGTTGAACCCTCCCTGTCTCGACGCGCCTTCAAACACTTGTGTCTATGCACGTTACGAATCCCATCTAATGGATTCTGTCTTAACAGACGCATGCACACAAACACTCGTTTGTAATAGTGTTTTCACCTCGATTTATATAGTTATGATTCGCAAGTGATTTTTGGGTGGAAATAATCCTTTTGAGTGGGCTAGCATGCATATGGCTGTGGATTTAGTGTGATCATTGAAGTGAGTAATACAAATGAAGTTCTGATGCCCATGCTATTCTTTTTCATTTCATTTGGGTGACAGGTATCTCCTCCCCTTTTGCCGCTGCCATCTGTATGCCACTCCTGCAGATGGCTTTTACTCCCGACACCTGCTGCTTCGAGTTAATCAGTGGAGCACCATTACGCTCTTATGGGACGATCGCCAATGGGCCACATGCCCTTACGCAGTACTAGTGGCTAGGAGCTACATATCAGCCTTTCAGCTGGACTAGTGCCTACCTAATGGGACGGCCCTGCGGTTCTCGGCGCTTCCATGTTTCCTTTTTGAACGTGAATGTAGCCCCTGTGTACCATGAAGGAACAGGGCGTCACACAAGAAGAAGCTGGTCATTTATTGCGGATGCAGCCCACAGTGATGAAAAATATTTTGGAGTTTATGACCTAATAGCTGTATGGGCTTGGTGAATTTGATGTGCATTAAAATTTGATTATGATTTCAACCGTGTAGCGTTATTCTTTGCAAGTAATGTAGCATATTCCTATTTGTGGAGCGGTGTATTGTGAGGAGATCTGCATTGGGTTCCGGCTTCTGAGTATAGTTGCGTGGTACTGTACTGGCCGCGTTTGCCTACGAAGCCCAGTAAGGTCAGGGATGGGGCCTGCCATTATGACTGTTTTAATGATGTCATGCTCAGGGGCGGGGGATTAGTTTTTTGTGTAACAGATGCCGGTCAGCCAGGTGGATTGGTGGAATGATGTGATTATCAGAAAATGGCTGGTCACAGGTGCCTGTGTTTGCGTGCGTTTCTTGGAGGGAGACTGAGGTCATGTCCATTGGAATAGCTTCTGTATTCGTGCCATCTGTGCCCTGCAGCTCCCATTGGCCCCTCTTGAGATGAGCCTGCCTGCTCAGTCACTCTGCCAACTTGTGTGGTACATGCTTATGCTGATGGTTGGTTTGTTTACTGGCAAGGGTACAGGGCTGGTGCAGTCTCCCTCAGGATACTGCTTTGAATGTTGCCTTACACTGGTGTCAAGCGATGGGGGCCTGTTGTTGTTTTGTCTCATGTTTCAGTTCATATTGCTGTACTTGAACCTTCACGTGCCTGTGCTGCATCAGTACGGCAATGGTGCCATGCCAAATATGGATGGCCACTCACAAGGCACTTGGAGCCCCTACATTCATTTGTTCGTTGGCATGCATGGGTGACTTGTACATTTCACTGGTTGCATTGTGTAACTTCATTGCACCTACGAGGTGTTGTGCAATGTGGGCAGGGAGTGGTGTACAGGCACTCAGTAGGGCCATTTACGGTTGGTTCACGATGCCGTAATTCTCACCATGGCGGAATGGTACTTTCCGCCATGCTTGATGGCGTTAAGTGAATGTCCGCTAGGGTCAGCATTCGCGTACCGTTGCGCCATGGTGGTAATTACGGTTTGGCATGGCGCGCGTGCGCGTACTTGGTGCAGTTTGCGTTGGCGTTCACTACGGTGTCGCTGATGGCATCGTACTTTACGGTGACGGGTCATAATCGCACCGAGCGGTATTCGATGGTGGTATTGCATTTCCGCCATCGTTTTTCGATTTCCGCCAGGGTCGTAATGAGGGCCCATGTGTCAGTATGAAGATAAAGAAGTCTTAACTATACTAAAATCAAAACTAAACAATGAGCAACATAGCATTTTTGAAGAAGTAACAAAATAAATTGCACATGGTGTACAACATGAAAACAAAGAATGCACCTGCCAAAATTACAAACCTCTACTACTGCACGTCAGTGGTGAAGCTGGTTCTGGCAAAACATTCTTAAACAAAATCATGAGTAAATTCCTTCAACAATTGACAAACACCAAACTGTCAGCTGTTGTCACTGCCCCCATAGGTTTAGCTGCCTAAAACATAGGCGGTGTCACTTTACACCGATTACTACTCCTGCCAGTAGAACACCAAAACAAATTAAGCTATTACAAACTTTCTACAGAAGTTGCAATGGAACTACGCAGAGTATTAAAACAAATGAAAATGCTACTGATAGATGAAGTGAGCATGGTCTCCAACCTAATGTTGTCTTTGATTCACCTCAGATTACAAGAAGTACTCAAAACAAACTATGAAGAGCTCTTTGGAGGAAAACACATTATTGTTTTTGGAGATCTTCTTCAATTGACACCAATGGAAGGTGAGCCTATTTTTAGAACCTTAGGACACAAACTCTGCCGTAAAACTGTTGGCAGCATTGGAAATGTCAACGTTTGGCAACATTTCCAATACAGAGAATTAACAGAAAACATGCGGCAATCTGCAGATCCCACTTACGCCAACATCTTAAAAAGTATTAGAGTTGGTATATTATCTCAAGAAGCACAGGCAATATTGAAAACCCGGCACATTCATGCACTTTATGGCAATAATGCATGTGCTATGGATGTTATGGAACAATTAGCCCACAGAAATGTCAACTGTATGGCCTTAATGGGAACTCTTGCAAGTTGTTTCAAATTCAATTAAACAATGTTAAAAAAAGAAACACAACCAATAATTGAAATTAGCGCCACAGACAAACTAGACATACATGGTATGACACTACCCATGTGTGAACAAGCCACAACGAGACTAAATAGTTTAGAAAATTCAATCTCCAACACAGCTGGATTAGAAAAAATATTAAAATTATCCTTAAATTGCAGAGTAATGCTTAAACGTAACCTTGACGTGGATCAAGGACTAGTTAATGGAGCACTTGGTAAAGTTGTTGGCTTTCAAACATACCCACGTGACAACAACTTTCAGTTTATCAATATTCTCTTTGACAAACTTTCAGAAGTGAAAAGAATAGGATGCTCAACAGCTCGATTCCTTCTCTTCATGTACGCAAAGAAAAATGTTCTCTAACTCTTGCATACGCAGTCACCATTCATAAATCACAAGGTCTTACCCTAGACAAAGCATTGATAGACATTGGTAACACAGTCTTTAAAGAAGACATGAGCTACATAGCACTATCACGCTTACGTACACTTGACGGTCTATTTCTAATCAACTTTGATGCAAGTAAAGTAAACGCTGATATTCCTTGCATTTTAGAATACAATAGACTTTGTTCACTATACACCCACATCTAAAAACATATCCTGTTCCACAAAAAGTAAAATGTTCTAAAAGAAAACTAAATCAAATAGAAATGCAACTGGATGTAACTGCAAATCCTCCAAAGAGAATAATAATAAAAAAAAAAACGAATACTTCATCAAGTACCACAAACAAAAAAGAAACTATTAGGGAAAGTAAACCAGGTACTTCTTCAAAAAAGGAAGACAAACTCAAAAAAAAAGCACTCAGATACAGAACTACCTGGTCCATTTAAACTTTCAAATGTAATTGGTGTAAATTGCTACGCAAATGTAGCAATCAATATTCTATTTCAATTACCACCAATTGTTGACAACATTTACTTACACAGTACAGACCAATTGTGTTTGCAAATGTTAGTACTTCAAAGAAACGCAACAAACAATCCTGACAACACGTATAGTGTTTATGGAATAAGACAACAATTGGACTACTGTGCTGGAATGGTATAAACTATAAACTCACAGGAACATCCACAAGGATTTCTAATGTACTTACTACAAGTACTGGAAAACAAAACCATACCTATAAATGAAATCTTCCAGATTTCATACATGTGGAAACATACATGCACTCTCTGCAACAATGTGACAAAATAACAAATCCCCAAAGAGCGCTTTGTGTATGTATCAATACCTAATTGTGAATCTGTTCCATTTCAGCAACTTGTACAAAATGCAAACCATGGTAGATTATGTACTACCTACAATTCAGATAATCGCTCCACCTTACTAATACAAATACATAGTAAATACGTAATACTAATGCTTCTACGTTACAATGCCGATGGTACCAAAAACAACTGCAAGCTGACTGGATTCACACATGGTCAAGTATCACTTGGTAAGAAAACCTTCACAACAATAGGTATAATCTACCACACAGGAGCCACAACCAATGCAGGTCACTATACTGCATATATAAAAAAAAATTTGGATGGTTCGAATGTAATGATAGTACCATTACTCTAAAGCAGAGATTACCTGCAAATCTTACAAACGCTTATTTAATCTTCTTAAAACCAAAATGTATTAACTAAACTGCACTTAAACATTAACTAAACTTTTATTAAAAAACTATAAACTGTAACAATATGCCAACAGCTATATAACTGCCCCAAGATTCTACAACAACTAAACAGATAAATGAATGCTACTAAATTATATCTAAAAATAGATAGTTAGAATACGCCAACTGGTATCTAACTGTCCCAAGATTTTACAATAACCAAAGAGATAAATCAATACCACTTAATTATAAAAAAAAACTATAAACAGTTAGAATATGCCAACAGGTATCTAACTGCCCCAAGATTCTACAACAACGAAACAGATAAATGAATACACTAAATTATATCAAACAATAAACAGTTAGAATACGCCAACTGGTATCTAACTACCCGAAGATTTTCAATAACCAAACAGATAAATCAATACCACTACATTATAACAAAAAATAGACAGTTAGAATACGCCAACTGGTATTTAACTGCCCCAAAATTTTACCATATTCAAACAGATAAATCAATACCACTTCATTATAACAAAAAATAGACTGTTAGAATATGTCAACAGGTATCTGACTGCTCCAAAAATCTGCAACAAGCCAATATGTAGAGCTTTAGCCAGAAACAACAAGTGAACACTGAAAAAAAAATAGACTGTAGCATAACAAATAAAGTTTTTTTTTTAAATCCAACATGGATTTTTTTTTCTCCCACAGACCCAACGATTTTAGCAACAAACAAAGAAACTGAGCAAATTGCACAGTACATTGGTTTGTAATCTACTAAATATGAGGGTAAAAAAAAAAATGTTGATTAGTCAATGTTATAAGTCATTACAAAATACCAATACTAACATGATCTTTTCATTTATCAAAGAAATGTACAAGAAATACATGTACTCCAGTTACTAAACAAAACAGTAAGTATATTATAATAGGTACAACCATCACAGCAAATCACACCCATAGTGACTTATAACTTTGGTGCTTATAAATTTGGTCTTGTCCATGCACCCAAGACTACAGGCCCTGCCCACAACCACCACAGCATATCACACCCATAGTGGCTTATAACTTAATTGCTTATAAATTTGTTCTTGGATCCCAAAGTTATAAGCCACTATGGCTGTGATATGCTGCGGTGGTTGTGGCCAAGGCATAGCGTCTTGGGTGCATGGCCATATGGCCATGCTCCCAAGACGCTATGCCTTGGCCACAACCACTGCAGCATATCACACCCATAGAGTCAAACATTTTAACTATGCCATATGGGCAATTTTAATGTCCGCGGACATGATGAGTGTTCTTAGAACAGTTTCAACTTGCCTACGAACAGTACGGACAGGCGTAGTGTCCTCAGAACACCCCCATTTTGTTTATTTACAAACATCCCAGGACACTTCATGTGTTCTTAGAACAATTTCAACTTCCTTGCGAACAGTACGGACAGGCATACCGTCCTCAGGACACCCCCATTTTGTTTATTGACGAACATCCACCGTCCTCAGGACACCCCCATTTTGTTTGTTGACGAACATCCCAGGACACATGATGTGTTCTGAGAACAGATTCAACTAGTCTGCGAACAAAACGGACAGGCTTACCGTCTCAGGACACACCCATTTCGTTTATTTTTGAACATATCAGGACACTGCGTGTGTTCTTAGAACAGTCTCAACTTGTCTACAAACCATACATACAGGCGTAGTATCCTCTGGACACCTCCATTTTGTTTATTTAGAACATTTCAGGACATCTGCATTGTCCACGGACAAAGAAAACACAACAGGGGGGTCTACCACCTAAATAAATACAACATTTAACCCATCTCTTACTCCCCCACTCTCCCCAAACAGTTTTACACACCAACACACTCTACAATAATAGTATTTTTCCACCAGCTTTCACCGCACTGTCCGCGTACATCTGTGAATTTAAGATGGCGGGCGTTCCCGAAAATCTGACGCGCTTCACGCTCTTCACCGTCCAATCAGCGAACATGTTGCCTGTCCGCGGACATGACGCAAGCCGGTTGGCCAATCAGGACACTGTCCGCGGAGCGAACAGGGAAGTGTGTCCGCGGACCGAACATAGATATCACTAATTTTTTGTGACCTACTTTTTGGTCATTTTAAAAAACGACTGGACGGATTTTCGCCAAATTTGCAAAAGCACGCTTTCGGGTCCAAATTTGGTGAAAATCCATCCAGCGGTTTGGGCTGTAGGCGTAAGCAAAGTTTTTTCCCCATTCAGTCTATGGGAACAAAAGAAGTTTTGGGACAGCAACTTAACCATATTAACCATAACTACACAGCCACTACCGTGGCTGTGAATATATATATATATATATATATATATATATATATATATATATATATATATATATATATATATATATATATATATGACATGTAGTTATGGTTAAGTTGGTGTTTCCATAGGAAGAGCATTTTTTGGGTGGCTTATAACTTTGCTCCCTCTGGACGAATCCTCACCAAACTATGCAAAAAACAAAAAAAGTATATGGCCCACTCTGAATATTATTTTTGCAAAGTTTGGAGAGGTTTGGTCCGGGGGGGCAAAGTTATAGGGGGGATCCCAAAACTTTTGTTTTTTCCCATAGACATAATGGGAAAAAACTTTGTGCATGCCTACAGCCCAAACCGCTGGACAGATTTACACCAAATTTGCAGCAGGAGTGGGGGCTTGTTCCCGAAAGCGTGCTTTTGCAAATTTGGTACAAATCCGTCCAGTAGTTTTTTTAAAATGACCAAAATGTAAGGCATAAAAATTAGTGATATCTCCGTTCGCTTCGCGGACTGACTTCCCGGTTCGCTCCAAGGACAGTGCCCTGATTGGCTGGGCAGCTTGTGTGTAGTCCGCGAACATGCAATGTGTTCACTGATTGGACGGCGTGGGGCGTGGAGCGCGTCAGATTTTTTGTGTCGCCCGCCATCTTGCATTCGCCGACGACCGCGGACAGCGCGGTGAAACTTGGATTAAAAATTGTATTTAGTGGAGTGTGTTGGTGTGTAAGAGTGTTTGGGGAGGGTGGAGGTGTATGAGATAAGTTCAATGTTCTGTTTTTTTATGTGCTAGACGCTTTTGTTGTGTTCGATTTTTCTGCAGACAACACGACTGTCTGAAATGTTCGTAAATAAACAGAATGGATTCGGTGTCAAGTTGAAAGTGGTCTGAGAAGACTCGTGGGGTCCTGGAATGTTCGCAGGGGGTGTCCTGAAGTCATTGTCTGTATTGTTCGTTGTCAAGCTGAAAGTGTTCTAAGAACACTCGCTGTGTCCTGAAATGTTCGTACATAAAGAAAATGGGGGTGTTCTGAGGACGTTGTCCGTATTGTTCGCTGGCACGTTGAATGTGTTCTAAGAACACTCGCGGTGTCCTGAAATGTTCGAAAATAAACAAAATGGGGGTGTTCTGAGGACGTTCTCCGTATTGTGTGCCTGCTTAGCAGTATCCAATGAGGGAATGGCACAGAGAGTGAAGTGGAAATGGTATAAGGGCTGTCTAAGAGTTACGCGGTCCGCAGACACGGCGTGCTACATCCAGGGTTTTCCAGCAAATCCAGCATGGAAAGAAGACTGTAGGGATCAGCCAATCAGATGTTGAGGTTGTGGATTTGTGTTCAAAGAGACTGTGTGTAGTGAAGATGGCAGAAGTGGAGAAAGTCAGGGTGTTGGTGCTTGGAGATATGTTTGTGCATGGTTTACAACAGTATGCTCAATGCAGGCATGTTGAAAAGAATTTTGATGGTAAAGGAGTGGAGGTGGTGTCGAGCACTGTGCCTGATTGCACTGTACAGGGAATTGTACAAGTTTGTGAAGATATGGGCAGGATGAACAGTCCCCATGTGGTAGTTTTGCACTATGGTGCTTTCCATTTGGGCTATGTCAGTGCCTCTACTTTGTTGGCAGATTTGGAACACTTGGTTCAAGCAGTAATGAACATCCTTCCAAATGCCAAAGTATTTTTTTCTGGATTAGTACCTAGGGCAATATGGGACAATAGTTCAGTTTTGTGTCCTCAGCAAAACAATGCTAGGTGTGTAATCAACCGAGGCATGTGTGCCTTCATGCTTAGAGCTGGTATGTTCTTCTGTAATAATGAGAATATTGATTCCAGTAATGCTGTTTATTTTAAAGAAGATGGAATTTCCTTATCTTTTATGGGAAATGCCATTCTGTTTTGGAATATAAGAGTTGCTTTCGAGAAGGTTATGTGAAGATTTTAGGAGTAAAGTAAGAAAAAAAAAAAAAAAAATACAAAATAACAGGTGTCTGTCAAACATCTGCAAACCCCCCCCCAAAAAACGGCTCTTTTCAGAGCCAACCTCAAAGGGGAAATGGGGCACACAATTTAAATTTACATTCACCACGCTCAGATTTTCGATATGTCCGCGGACATCGAAATCACTAGCTAGGGGTTCAGTATGTATTATGTTACATGTATATAAAGTCAGGGATATTATGGTTAAGTTGTGCTACTAAAAAACCTATGAAATTCAATGAAAAAACTTTGTTAAAGGGGACGTTATGGTTAAGTTGCGCTACTAAAAACCTATCAAATTCAGTAAAAAAACTTTGTTAAAGGGACGTTATGGTTCAAAGTAAAACCGAAAAACCCCTGAAATTCGGCAGTTATGGTAAGATAAGCAACCATAACTCGCGCCACCGTGCACTGCTAACACTAACACCCAGGACATCAAAGATGACATCACAAATGTCATTGATGACATCACTGATGACATCACATGGCTGGCTCTCCCTTTTTTTCCTTTAATGACATATCTAAGCCACATAGTTTTCTTCAGTAACAGTCAGGAAGTAAAAATTGAAAAGGTACTATATTTGTAGACTTAGGGTCAAGTCATATCATATGAAACATATATATAGCGGAAGATACAGGCTTGAAAGAGAGGAATCCTTTCTGTGCATGAAGATAATCATTAGAGTTATCAGCACTTTCTCATAGTTTTATTTTTATTACTATACCTTCCCTGTATATGCTCATATTTGTATACATTGTTCTCACACTCCTTTCCTTAGGGTTCACTGACATCATTTGATACACATACATACAGTAAGTAGCAGCTTTGAAAAAGAGCAATGATTTCTCTGCATAAAGATAATCAGTTAGGTTATGAACTCTTTATGCTACTACTTCTGCTTTTTTGCTTACTTCTCTGTTCCTGTATATACTCATATTTGTATGTGTTGTTGTCTCTTTGTGTTTTGTCTGTAATAATGTAATTATGTATTAAGTGGGTTTTATTAGCTACTTATTACATGTTTCACAGTACGCAAAACTCTAATAAGAAAGCAGTTATCATTTCATTATTCTACATGGCAAGATTATGAATATTGCACCTTCATCATGTATACTGCACACACTGCCTAAGTTTCTGCATGAGTTGCTTAGTATACTGGATAGAACTTCATAATAGAATGCTAATTATCTCAATGCATTGCTTAATGCACTAATTAGCTCATGATATTTATTCAAATGATCCTTGACACTTTTTGGTCAACATTATATGAATCCCTCCTACAGAGTTTTCATGAAAAGTAAATGCACATGTGATGTCATCAGTGATGTCATCAATGACATTTGTGATGTCATCTTTGATGTCCTGGGTGTTAGTGTTAGCAGTGCACGGTGGCGCGAGTTATGGTTGCTTATCTTACCATAACTTTCAAATTTCAGGGGGTTTTCGGTTTTACCTTGAACCATAACGTCCCTTTTAACAAAGTTTTTTCATTGAATATATATATATATATTGGAGTCAGTAAAAGATTAATGTTCCCACTACGTACGATAGCAGCGCGATCAGAAAATACGTGAGTTACAGACGAAACTCAGAAAGGCGAGGTTGGATGACCCAAGAAGCCAAGGCCTTATCAGACTGGGATGAGCTGACATTGGATACAAATCTTGTGAAAGAACGAAGCTCCTGTAGAGGCATGGATGGAAACAAGACGACGTCAGAAATCTGTAAAAGAATAGCATTTTAATACACTGAAAGCTCAAATTTGTGGAATCTAGTCACGTGGGGAAAAGCTGGACGAGCATGATGGTCACACCTACGCATGAAGGCAGAGTGTGCCTTGACTCCCCTGAGTTCTTCAGTAGCAAGGAACATTTCCAGGGATGACTTCAAAGCCCTAATTGACAGCAGACCACTGAGGTGATGAAGGATGGTCTTGTTAATTGGTGGGAAGTTAGGGATAAGACTACCTTATCTGTACCTGGACACTCAGCCTGCGTGCTGCTAAGGTAGGTTGGGAGGGTACTGACGGAGGTTAGAAAGTAACCAATGATAGGGGACTGCATGATCAAGGGTCCTATAGTTGTGTAACCAATTAGACGCTGTATATTTAGTGACGTTCATAGTGACATATTTTAAGGGAAGGGCTTAGTTTCCCCACCTGATGTTAAGAAGCCTATCACTTTAATTTCACTGGCCAAACAAGTATGGATTGTATACCTAGATGATCCGTTTAGACCCTATCGCATTCACACATAGGTTTTTAAGTTTTGCCACGTAGGATTACATTAGTGATACGCAGGTTAACATCATCAATGACAAATATTTACTATAAAAGTGTGATTTTTTATTAAATGCTTTGGAATTGTGATGAGAGATGTCTGTTGATGTCCGTTGTATGCCCTGTTTTAGATAATTTATATTAAAACAGTTATCCTTTTGCCAACTACTTGAGTTGTTTCGATTATTGATGTTTGAGTAAACTCTGCATCCACCGTCCATCTCTAAGGTATTGCTAACCCATCTTAAAGGGCTTAGAAGGAACATCAGTTCACGTTTGTTTGTTTGTTTGTTAGCAGAGATTTGATGGTTAGATAATCCATCAACCTAAGTAAGCTTTTGAGGTCCCGGAAATATCACACGACCTCTGCCATTCGGCTGAAAGGATGCTAGGCTCCCTGTAGATAGCAGTTTTTAGAATAACGCAAAGTCTTGCAAGCCAGGTTAGATGGGTCCCCTTGTTTTCATGCAGAAACCCCTTGCAGTGTCTACAGGAAGCTGAATGGACGAAAAGTTGAAGAGGCCACTAAGTAGATGTGCAATCCCAAGATTCAGAAGTTGAAATATTCGAATGGTGAGTAGAAAACTGAGCGAGGTGGCAAAAGAGTGAATGGGAAGTGGGTGAAGAAAATGATAAAAGGGAAAACGAGTAAAGGAGGGAGGTATTGTTAAATATTATGTAAAAATTGACTTAAGGGGAGGCCAAGCAATTTAAGGGAAAATCGTGAAGAGGAGCCGCGATAGAGAATATGCCTAGTGCCTGCGTTCTAAAGAACGTAACTGAAGGAACAGCACTTAAAATCCCATAGAGGAAGCCGTAGGAGTCGGGTTCGGTAAAAGACAAACCTAATGAGGTCTGTTCACACTCCAAATGGGGTATTTTTAGGGGCAAAATTAGTCTTCTGAGAGAAGACGAGAAGTATATGTGGCCGGCCGAGTGTGTTTGCCCGTCTATTTGTTTTATGTGATTATATAAAAAATGATGAAACGGTAAAACGAAGTTGATGAAAAATGCAGAGTTGTTAAGAACTAACCGTATATTTAACGAATTTGTGTTGATGATATTTTTAGCAGATTAAAGTAAAAACAAAATTATATAAAGGTTTTGAGCTTCCGACGATTGGTGCTCGCTCATATTGTTTGACTGTATTAAAAAGTATTAGCATCATTTGCAAAGAGTAAACAGTGACTATTGACGGTCAGAGAGTGACATGTCAAAATGGAGGATTTTACTCCGCTTATACACCTTTGCAAGCAATTGCCAAAACACGCACCCAAGCTTAGACAGTATAGTGCAGAATGGGTTAAAGGAACCGCTGACAAGATGTTCATGCCGTGGCCACAAGGGGGATGGCTATCAAAAGCAGTCCTTCAGCACATGATGACATACTTGCATGCTGCATATACAGGGGGGAAAGTTAGACAAATGATTAGCGAGCTTAGAGCTCTGGAAGATATACTAGGAGGAGAGAGATGATCCGCCTCCTGTAGATTGGATACTTAATGTATGCACAGAGGAGGGTGAAGAGCCTTCTGCTCCACCCGCCGCGCCTGACACAGACGGCGATAGTAAGAAAGATGAAAGGCTGTACCCACTAAGGGAGCTCAAGGCAGCAACAGGATATAGCAACCAGACATATGAGTCACCTGCACAAAGTAGCGACGAGGGCCTGGAGAAAAATACTGAGAGAGATGTAATCTCTATGGTCCCGAGGGAGAAGGAGGGACGCAATAAGCAAAGAAGTGATCA
This sequence comes from Ambystoma mexicanum, assembly GCF_040938575.1. Taxonomy (NCBI): domain Eukaryota; kingdom Metazoa; phylum Chordata; class Amphibia; order Caudata; family Ambystomatidae; genus Ambystoma; species Ambystoma mexicanum. The sequence goes on from NC_090925.1 coordinate 641,810,587, forward strand.
ATCAAGTACATCTTCAGATATAGGACGAGAAAAAAAGAGATGGAAAGGAGAAAATGACAAGCCTGATGAGTTAGCGCTTATGAAGCACAAATGGATGGGTGGTCAGATTTTGCTCAAACTCGATGATAAGAGCATTGAGGACGTAAGGCAAAGGGAAGATCAAGATGATCAGGATAAAAAGAATAAGGAAAGAGAGGGAAGATTAAAAGACGATAGAACAAAAAGAAAGGATAGACAGAGCCGAGAAGAGCTGTAGCAAGAGGAGCAACTGAGAAAACAGGAAAGAGCTGAGGAACAGAGAAAATATGATAACAGGCAGAGGGCGATCGAAGAGCAAGAAAGAAAGAAAGGAAAAGAAGGGAAGAAGAGGAACAGAAATTAAGGGATAAAAGAATGCAAAGACGAAGAGATGAACAAATACAAACGGCAAATGAGAATCACAGGAACAGGAATGTGACTGTACCCGCAATAGGACAGCGCACTGGGAGACTTGATGTGTTCTATACTATCAATAACGCCTAATCCTCAAGAGGATCCGATGGTTGACATTAATATAGAAGGCAAATCTTTTTCGTTTTTACTAGACACGGGTGAAACGCGCTCATGTATATGAGAGGGCACATTTTTGATGTCTGGAAATGCCATGAATACTCAAGGTTTCACAGGAGCTACAAGTAGAGTCCCTTTTACTGATACACTACCAGTCTCTATAGGCGAATGTGAAATGTCTGTACCATTATTATATTCAAGACAGGCACCAGTCAATATATTGGGTCGAGATTAATGACCAAGTTGAATATTAAATTTTCGTTTACTGATGAAGGCATAGTGTGTTCGACACCAGGAATGTATCATTTAAATGTACGCAAGTTTGTTATGGCATTTGCAGGAAAGGTCGTCATACGAGGAGTGCCATTAGAACCAGAAGTGTTTTACTATGGGGTACGCATTATGTTGACATGGCTACCAGGCTTAGTGGGTAGAACTATGAGAGCACCTGATGAATTTCTATTCAGAACAAAGATACCTATGGATGAAGCGGAAGGACACATCTTTCCTTTAGAATTACAAGCAGCCAAAGTGCGAGGAGATATGGCTTTACTTAATGGAATTGATTATGATGGTAAACGATGGAGCATAGTGATTGCCATTGGAGAGGGTTCTAGGTTGACGGACATCACTGATGAGGAGATGTTTGGAGATTATCTATCTGATGATCTAGTGATTTTTTAGATGAGCATTACTTATTGGGTAAGAGCCATTAAACAGAGGTTCCTCAGAAAATGATGTTAGCACTAAAACGCCCAGAGTATTATGAGGAAGATATGGTGAAGATACATGTTTCCTTATGGACAAAAGGCCCCTATGATGTAGGCCTGTTGAAGGGGGCTGGGGAAGTAAAGGTTAAATTGAAACCAGAACCAATTAGCCACAAGCCTGACGGTATCCCATGTCTCAAGAGGCAGATGAAGGTATTTTCAAGACGATATCTGCCATGATGGAACAGGGTATTTTAGTAATGTCAGAATCACTGTGCAATACCGTGATCTCTCTGATCAAGAAAGGGAAAAGGGGTTTGTGGCATTTCATTCAAGATTTAAGACTGATTACAGTGGGATTCTAGACTCAGTAATGAGGGGTCACTTTCCATGCAAACAATCTTTGGCAGCTGCAGCCTTTGCCATTGAGAAGGCTGCCAGCATAGTGATGGGATGTTCTGTTATTTGTTGAGCATGCATTGTTTGGGCCTCATCACGACTTGGGCGGTAAATGTGGCGGATTATATCCCGGACCTAAATAGCGCTAACGCCAAGGCACCCGGCGGATAATCCGTCAGATCACAAGTTATCGTGCACGCGCCCCGGTCCAAGGCGTTATCGTAATTAGCGCGAACCCTTAAAGCCGGCGCACCGTGCTATGAGCACGTGCTTTTAGCGTGCGGGAAACGTGTCACAGCCGGAACGGGAAATAAAGTGGCAGCCATCTTGGAAATCACATCCGTCGGATATCAGAGCCACTGGAAGCCATCCACGCAATCTGAAACCTAATAATGAGTGAGGAGCGCACTAGGGGCAAGTCTGCACTGGACAGGGTCCGAAAACCCAAGTTCAGTGATCAGGAGCTTGAGGTGCTTGTGGATGAGGCACTGACGCACCACCATGAGCTGCAGCAGCGCAAGACCAGTGGCCAGCGCTGAGGCCAAATATGGCGATCTGTCGCAGAAAGGGTCAGTGCAGTGGGGCGCGTGCCCCGGGATGGGGAGGACTGCCGCAAGCGGCTGAATGACCTCCGCGTGCGAGTGCGAGGCATCCTGTCCCAGCACAGGAGTGCAAACAGGGCACAGGAGGAGGCCCACCACCCCCCCGACCTCACACCATGGGAGGAGAAAATGACTGGTATCATCGACGTTGGAACCATTGAGGGCATTGGTGAAGCGGAGGCAGGGACTGACATCAATCCAACGGCAGGTGAGTCCCATCCCCGAATACATGCATCTGAATGAGAGTGAAGACATGTGTCTGAGGCTCTGCATACACCCGTAAGTGAGGGCCACATCCCTAGAACGGTAGTGCTGCCTAGACGACCCTGTACGTGCAGTGCATGAATGACAGGGGCAGGGGATAGACTCCCATAGCCATAGGACAGCTACGTAGAATGGTACTTTGCATCAACACAACCACAAAAGCCTGAGTGCAGTCCACCACAACCACGCGTTCCCATGCAGTGTACCTCCATGCACATCCACAACAAGCACCACATGGTGACTGAACAGAATGCAATTTGAATGCGTCATTGTTACTGTCTTCATTCACACTTGTTGGCATGACCTGCATCACACAAATGTAAGTTGCATTGTGCTCAAACCACCCCCTATGTAACCCACAGGCACACGTCGATCCCAACAGCCCGGTGATGATGGCGATGAGGCCACACAGACAATGCGCCCACAACACCGTGCCTCCACCAGCACACCCAAAAAAGGCCACACCCATGGGAGACAACACCGGAGAACACCCACCTCACCCCAACGCAGCCCCGCCAGACAGCACCCAACATCCACAGCCCCGATGCCGATGCCGAGGGAGAGAGGCCGGAATGGGAGCCCAACGTGGGAGCAACACCTCAACGTGTGCATCATGCCACCGCACAACACTGCCACAGCAGTAGTCATGGGGAAGGGGTGTCAACACCCCCATGGAAGCCCAAGACCAGGCAGACAGCAGGCAGGGAGGCCCCATGTGCCTGTGCGTGGCTGCAGCACACCACAGCCCGATGTGGACACTCTGTCCTATGGGAGGCCAGAGGACCATCGATCGGAGCCAGGCAGCCCAGTCCAGTCTGGTGGCATGTCGCCATGCAGCCCCCCCCCGACAGCGCCCAATTCGCGGTCCACCACCTGATGCACCACTAGATGCCTTTGTCACAGGGGCAGCAGTCATGGGCCGACTGGATGTCATTGAGGCAAAACAGGCCAAGGTGGAAGCAATGGCAAAGGTCCAGAGCCGGCACATTAAGGCCGTGAGCACTTCCATCCGGCATGGGTGCTGGTACATTGCGCGGGACAATGCCTGCACACGACAAGTTGTGCAACAATGCACTGCTGCCCTGACAGGCTTTGGGCAATGAATCCGCGAATTCACAGAGGCAGTGTCTGCACTTGCAGAACAGCAACGCGAGGCCAATAACCTCATGCGCCAGCACATGATGGGCAGCGCTTCCATACCCTCAACTTCCACCACACCCACAGAGGGTTCACTAGACCCATCTCCAAGGCGCCGGTCCTTGCGCCACCTGAGAGCACGCACACCGGAGGGTCCTGGGAGAGGGAAGCGCCCGCGCCCATCCTAGTGGTGCATGGCATCATTGTTGTTGGCCTGATGAGGCAACTGTACAGTTTGGGGTCGTACACTGGGGGAAGGGGGATTGTTGGGTGTTCAATGGGGGGAGGGGGGATTGTTGGGTGTTCACTGGGGGAAGGGGGGATTGTTGGGTGTTCACTGGGGGAGGGGGGATTGTTGGACGGAAAATAAATCACGTTAAAAAATCACAATGCATGGACAGTAGTGATTGTTACAAATGCAATTTAATGTTGAAGTGACATATGTACAATTTACCTATTACCCAATTCTAAAAGAATCCATCAATCAATCCCTGTCTGGCCAACCTCCCTTCCCTCAGCCCAACCCTTTCTGCATGTGCAACACCTTCTGGCACTTCATCGCCCTCACCACCATCCTCAGGTGGCTGCACATGAGCATCTGGGGGCAGTGGCACATTTCTGCGACAACAGATGTTGTGCAGCATGGCACATGTCAGTACAATTTTTCCAACTTTTTCCAGTGCATACATCATTGCAACTCCCGTACGGTCGAGGCAACAGAAGCATGCCTTCAGCAGGCCAAATGCCCTCTCAACGCAGATCCGTGTACGGCCATGGCCAAGGTTGTATGCCCGCTCCGCCGCCGTGTGTGGGTGACGCACAGGGGTCATGAGCCACGTGTACTGGGGATATCCCGAATCACCTGCAGGGGAGAGAAAGCCGGTATGGGGACAAGGTAAGTCGAGTGGGTGTACAGAGCCCTGTCATCAGTGTGATTTTGCCACATTTGTAATGTGGCCTATAACATTATGGAGTGTGCTGTCCTACGGGCACGATTGAATCAATGGGGTACTCTCCACTTGGTACACCTATTTTCTGTACGTAACAGTACTCATTCACTTGTTGCAGGAAGAGGGGGCCCTTCCATCTACTTCTGCTTGACAGAAGTGGCTGCCTCATGTGTCATTGCAAATCCATTTGGCTACAGTTGTTTTTGCTGCTCTTCACTATTCTGTACTGTTATCCATGCATTTCCATAGCCATTTTGGGGACAGTGTTTGTGGGATGTGCATTGTCATTACTCGGCCTACTTATGTGTGGAGCATTCGTGGATGTGCCAGCTCATGGATTGGATTTTCATCACTGTAGGATGGCCAGGGTGGGATATCTGTACTGTGTCAGTGTTGGGAGCCATGGTGCTACTCACACAGGAGGCCTTGTTGTGGTGGGACTTCCATATGTCACTGTGCCGCCACATGTCTGACATCCTGCATGGGTGTGTTCTGCTGTGTTGGACATGTCCAAGGTTCATCGTGCAAGGTGCTTGAATGCGTATGCTGCTGTGATGCTGCTGACTATTGGGAATGATGGATTCTGTGACAGGCACCATCAGTTGTGGATTGACATGCTTTGTGGTATACATTTGTACTCACCCAGTAGCCATGTGTTTTGGCCTCGGTGCCTTTCCATGTACGCCGGTAGGGTACTGTTGCGTAGGACCATGGAGTCGTGGGTGGATCCTGGGTAGCGGGCACAGCAGTGGCTGAAGGTGAGGTCAGGGCCACATGTCATCTGGACGTTGAGGGAATGGTACTGTTTACGGTTCCTGTAGGCAGCCTCATGTGCCTGGGGTGGTACAAGTGCCACATGTGTGCAGTCCAGGGCTGCTATTACATTCAGGACTTGGGCAATGGCATAGAATTGACCCTTAAGATGGTGCACCTGTGCCTGTGTGGCTGGCAATGCAATGTGTTCGTTCACATGATTCAACAGTGCATCAAGCACCTGTCCCAGCATGGCACTGAATGTGGACTGGGCCATTCCATGCATCATGGCAACAGTATGTTGGTAGCTGCCAGTCCCAAGAAATTGAAGCACAGACACGAGCTTCACTAGGGGAGGTACTGCTGTGCTGGTGGCTATGCGGCTGCATATGTCACCCTGGATTGTGTCCAGCAACTGGGTGATGGTTGCCCTGTCCAGCCGATATTCTGTCACCAACTGACCATCAGTTAGGGCCCAAGGTGTTGGCCTGACCCTGGGGATGGCTGGCCACCTTGCTGGTGCTGCTCTCCTCCTCCTTCTCCTCATCCTCACTGCCCCCTGCACTCCCAGTGCCCTGGCCTGGTTGACGGCCTCTGTAGCTCCAGGCGCAGCAGGTAGAAGTCGACATCAAGGCTCCCGGCTCCAAATGGCAGCATGGTGTTGGGGAGGGTGTGTTGTGCGTGGGTGGGTCCTTTGTAGGCCTCTGAATTGCATTGCCTCCACCTGGGCCCTCATTTCTGTCTCCTCCCTGCTCCTGCTATTGTAATGGGGTTGGGGAGGGTGTGTTGTGCATGGGTGGGTCCTTTGTAGGCCTCTGATTTGCATTGCCTCCACCTGGGCCCTCATTGCTGTCTCCTCCCTGCTCCTGATGGTGTAATGGGGTTGGGGAGGGTGTGTTGTGCATGGGTGGGTCCTTTGTAGGCCTCTGATTTGCATTGCCTCAACCTGGGCCCTTATTGCTGTGGCCTGTGTTCTGTTACCTCCAGCTTTTTGCTGGAGGTATTTTCGGCGGATTATCTGCTGCTTTTCTGGCGCTAATAGTGCTTACGCCTGACTCGTGATTGATGATGTTTTAGCGCTAAGGGTTCCTGGCGCTGTTATGGCCGGCGCTTGTACAGCCGGCTGTCCTTGCACCGGCTGTTATTGCGCCGGCGGTCTTTGGAGTCGTGATCCGACAGACCCTTAAAATCAGCGCTAAGAGCGTTACCGCCGATTTTAAGGGTTACCGCCCAAGTCGTGATGAGGCCCTTTGCCATTCTGGAAAATCTTAAAGGTACGTTGACATCGCAAAGAGCTTCTGCCTATGAGGTAGTCATATCGAATCCAGCAATCAAAATAGTCAGATGCAGAATAGTTAATCCTGCCATGTTTGTAGCTGAACCACTGGCAGAGGGTGAGAATGCGCATTATTGTTCGAACTATGAAGAGTTCTATGACAAACTCCCAAGGGTGAAGGAAAATGCATTGGTAGCTGGGGAGATTCTCTTTATTGACGGTTCATCTAGAATCAATCAGAATGATGGACAGAGATATACAGGTGCCGCTGCCATAAAGCACACGGCCAATGGAGAGTTTGAAGTAGTGTCAACTGCATGACTACTGTCTCATTTTTCGGCACAGGCTGCAGAATTAGTAGCACTGATTGTTATGCTTGAGAATCATGCAGGCCAAGAAGTAACAGTGTACAGCGACTCTGCATATGTGACGTCAACAGTGCACGCAGGATTGGTACGTTGGAAAAGGAGGAGCTACCTCTGAGCGGACGGCACGCCAGTGCAGCTTGCAGCTTTATTGGACAGACTTATTAGAGCACTACAACTCAGTAACCATTGCAGTCATAAAATGTGCATCTCACACTAAAAGGGCAGAATTTATTTGACGTGGGAATCAAAAAGCAGATGAGAAAGCCAAACGCATTGCATATACTGAAGTAATCATGTCTTTTGACACGCCTGATGTGAATGAAAGTATGGTGGTGATGATGAGTGTGTCAAATTGTTATAACAATCTGTCCAGGACTCAATTGGGGGAACTCCAAGGGGAAGCGCCCCAAGATGAAAAAGAATTGTGGATGCGGAGAGGGTATTCTTAAAAAAACCCTCTGAGATATTGTGGTGACAAGACACCACTGGTAAACCGGTGATGCCTGTAGCCTTTTTAAGGGTGGCATTGGAACAGCACACTACCCTGCGCATACAACCAGAGAGCCTCACTGCAACAATAGCAGAGGATTGGTTTGTTCCAAATATAGTAGAACACGTTGCATTTTATGTAGTAAATTGTATCATATGTCAAAAGTTTACTGCTGGGCATACATTGCACATAACTAGAGGAGTCATTCCGAGACCTAACGGTCCCTTTCAGCATTTGCACATTGAATATGTCAACATGCTGCAAGTCTGTAATGGATACAGATATATGATAGTGGTAGTTTGTCCCTTTTCAAGGTGGATCGAAGCTGAACCGTGTACACACCCAGACGCTACCTGTGCAGCCACATTTTAGTGCGATAAGTTTTTCCTAGATGTGGATTATGTGAAGTATTGAGATCAGATAATGGCCCTTATTTTGTCAAAGAAGTCTTTGAACAAATACGCTTGTTGCTTAGTATAAAGCACAGGTTTCATCAGCATATCCCCCGCAAGTGAATGGTGTCTGTGAGAGCCTCAGCGGCCTGATTAAAGAGAGAATAGTTACATTGAAATTGACCCTGAAAAAAGGGTGGTTGCATTGTCTACTACTGGCATTCTATGCATTGAGAAACCAGCCAGGGTAAGACCACCATTTTACCGCTCACCAGATAGTGACAGGGAGGCAGATGAGGACACCCCTTCCACCTCCATCTAGAACTAGAAGTGATGCCCAGCCAACAGAAGAACTGTTAGGAAAGGAGTTACGTGATTATCTTACATTTATGACTTCAAGTATTGATGTAATTTCAGCTCAGCTCAAGCGAAAGGGATGTAGGGCTACGCAGAACACAGAAGGAGATGCTACAGCAACGGGAGCAGACCAATTGTGTCTGCCCAAACTGTTTCCTGGAGATGTGGTTCTAATTTGCAATTTCACTTGGAAGTGGCATGAACCACGTTTCAACGGCCCTTCCATTGTGGAAGAAGTCACGCCGTCTGTATTCAAAGTGCAGGGCCAACGAGCTTGGATTTTCCTCTGAGATGTAAAGATCTACACTGGAGAGCCTGCATCACCCTTACCCCCACCCAAAGACAGCATCGGGGAAGAGCGACAGCAAATGCATACTAGGTCTATGACGAGGAAGATGGGCGCAGAAGCTGCTGCCAAGTAAAAATAAGGAGTTCATTGGACTGTGGCTTATTTTGGGACACTCTTTTTAGTCACTAAGAGAGTAAAGGGAAAAATAATTGTTCTCGAGCCACAGAAACTTGTTGACATTGGAATGAGGCACACTTAAGCCTTGATGGCGAAAAAGGATATACCAAAATCTGAGTTTCTTTTTCACCATCAGGAGGAAGGAAGGGGTCCCCTATTCCTGCCTTGCTGAAATTCCTTTCTAGGGTGCCTATGGTGCTGCCTAACGACAATGCTTTCCGAATCATTTTTTCAATCTTTGTGTTATCGTACGTGCTTCCCTGCACTGATGGGGAGAACTACCAATGTTCACTTGTTCTTGCAAGATCCCTAAAATTTACCCATTGTGAGAAGGTTGCGCTTAGCTTTAATTGAGCAGATCCTTCAAACTTCCTGAGTTCAGAGTGAAGAATACACACGCCCATGTCACCGGATAATGCTCATAGACTAGCCAGTATAGTGTTTCTTTATCTAGTAGAGGAATGCCCATACCTTGTTGGAAGACAAACCGACATCCGAACTTTCCTGGGAGATCCGAGAAATGATGCAGCACTCAATGAAATATTGAAAGATATTATCAACAAAGTGAATGGATATACCGAGAGAACCTCGATGATGGAGTGCAAATTCCAAGGATGAGAATTAAGAAAGATTTTCCAAATGAGGAACTTTGTTTCATGCTGAAAGAAAATCTTCATGGTATCCGGTCGGAGGCCAAGTTGTGGCATTTATTGGGATTTTGAGTACATTATTGTATTGTCAGTCTGCTGAAACTGATTGAGGAACTTTTTGAGGCGATTCTGTAAATTTTAGAAAAGTACATGATGTCGCCCCATTAAAAATACGTTTTCTTTCCTTAAACGTAAAATGGGTAGCATCAGTAGCAACTTCATCATGGAAGATCATAACAGACGTCCACAATGTATTAAAGGTTGTTGCTTTAAGTGGTCATGTTTATGCACAATTTACACCTGTATTCTGTTCATAGTAATACTGCTCTCACTCACAGTACGAACGTCATATTATGTAGACATAAGTAAAGTGAAAATTCCTGTGTATCCTCCTGTGCAAGAAAAGAAGGATACAGACGCGGAAATTACAAGGCAGCCGAGACCCTATGTGATTGTTCCTACCCTAGAGATACACACGAAGGCACCTGGTCCTGTGATTAGTGAACCAAGGTTAGTTTCTAGAAGGAAGTAACACATGGAGATTGTGTGAGACATTTTTCTGCCTTTATGCCTAAGGATCATGCTGAGAGGACAAAACTTCTAGAACTTTCTGAGGTAGCACATATAGATGCACCTAGTTCAATGACGAATAGTCCTGTGATTTGTACACTAAGAAGAACCTATGCTGACATACTTCATGGGATGATTATAGAAGCTCATGCGAAAAGGAGGAGACCTAAGAGAAATGCTAGGGAGGATGATCATGAGCTAAATGATTACCTGGACAGTACAGCACATTTAGGGAACAACATTTGGTACCAGCATATAAACGAAATGGGAAGGAGAACCTCGAAGGAGGAATACTTTGTATGTGCACTCCTGCCTTATATCATGGGGAAGTCTAAGATTTTCATAGCTACTGAGATAGACGTCCAGACAACACATTGTCTATCACACATAGCACTTTGCCGTCCAAGAGGCCAGTTCATGGGTCGAGATGCCTATCTCAAATGGGCAACTCAATGGACAGACCCAGATGAAGATGATTATGTACAGGATGCAAAGACAAGAAACAGAGCTCATACCAAGAATTACGTGATCAGATATGAAAAACCTGGCATTAAAAGAGCGGGAATCAGAGGGGAAGTAAACAAAATACTTGAAAGTCCAGGAAAAACTGAAGAAAACATGTGACACTGGAAAAACAGAGGAAAGACGCAGATATTGGGATCAGTGTTATCACCAGATGGATGGGAAGAAGGAGTGGTTATCTGCAGAGCCTGGATGATATATGATCACCCGGAATCAACTGTTTGGAATGCCCCAGTGGGGTGTAAACCGTTATGGCTGAAGCTTGCTAAACTCTTGACCTGGGTAAAAGACAGAGGAGGACCCTTGCCGATAATACCATTGGAAAAATCAACATTGTGCTTCAGAAATAATGGCACAAGAAAAGTCGGAGAGAATGAGAATCGCAGTCGGATCTTTGATGTACCAAAGATGAATCTTGGGACAGCAGTGGTTATGGATCATAATTGGGCTTGTGGATCCAAAGCATATATGAGATTGCCTAAAGACTGGGGAGGAATATGCACACTGGCGAATGTTCATGTTCCTGCGTTGGTGATTCCTAAAAGTGACCTGAATATTGACAGTTTCTCAAAAGCAGATGCTTATCTAAGGAAGAAGAGATCTTTGGAACTGGTTAATCGAATGAAGAGAGAGAATTACTTTTCTGCAAAATCGATACAAGCCTTTGACTCTGTCCCATATGAACACAGATTATTTAGCCAGACGTCGTCCGTATTCATGTTAATTTTCATGCCGAGAATCCAGGTTGGAGCAAATACTAAGTGGTTGCAAATAATCAGATGGGAATTGCTGCAGACAATCAACGCCTCCATAAAAGGATTCAATGCTATTAGGGAAGAGATGAGAGCCATATGCCTGATGACTCTTTAGAGCACATACGTCTTGGACATGATCACAGCGATGGATGGAGGTGTTTGTGCAAAATCAAAGAATCATGTTGCACATTGATACCTTCTCACGACGACGAGAATGGCACCTTGGCTGAGGCCATAGAAATGCTAACGAAGCTACAAGTCCAGATGACAGATGAAGTAGAAGATATTGTTGATGACAGCTGGTTTGGAGCACTTTTTCTTGGGTTGCACAATGGATGGCAGACATGTTCAAGTTCCTTGGTGCTTTGATCGTGTTAGAAGTATTGTTGGAGTTCTGTGTGATCAAGATAATAATCACACAATGCAAGAAGAAAGCCATAGGGATGAAGATCATGATGAATGTTGAATCAGGATGGAAGGCCAGAGATCTAATGGATGACCAGATCAGAGACTTTGTGAAGGCCAGTATCCATGCACCTGAGGGAACAAAGTTCCTTTATCCAAAGAACCATAAGGAGTATGTGGAAAGATGTATCTATTGTAGTCCAAGTGGGTAGTGCACGCTCATGACTTGGACTAAGGATGAGCATGTGAAATCAGCTGGATGCCTGAAAGGAGTCATAAATATATAGATTCCAAAGAAACATTTCTTCAGCCAAGTATGTCTGGTTGTGAAGGATGATGGTAGAGTGGTCGATGAATTGCCCAGAGAGGGAGTGTAGAAAAGCAGCTAAGTACCACCACCTCAATCACTTCCCCCATATTGCCTATCTGCTGGAAAACAGAATATGACGCACGTACAAAACCATTTGAATTCAGATACGAAGGAGAATCCTGGAAGCTAGATTCCCCTTGAGAGAACCATACCCGCATATAAGACAGTTTGATGGCTGTCCGAGTGATAGTCAAGAAGAAATCAGGACAAATTGAAGAAACAAAGAGAAATAATTACATCATACAAATGCAAAGCTGACATATACAGAGAAGAGATGCAGAGACTAGAGGCTGTAGATAATTCTATAAGGCATCAAGAAAGTATCAAGATGAGTGACATCTTGGGACCATGGTACAAAAGTAATGAAGATATCAAGCTATGTCACACGTGTAAATATGCAAAGAAACGCAAGCAGAAGAAGTATTCTTGAGGCTAGCTTTATAGTAAATACAGTGCAGCATGCGCCAACATGTACACACACACATATATATATATATATATATATTTGAGTCAATAAAGGATGGATGTTCCCACTATGTACGATAGCAGTGCTGAGCAAAAGAAGGAAGGCCACTTTTTCATTTTGTCACGATCAGGAAATAAGTGAGTTACAGACAAAACTCAGAAAGGCGAGGTTGGATGAGTCAAGAAGCCAAGGCCTTATCAGACTGGGATGAGGTGACATTGGATGCAAACCGTGTGAAAGAACGAAGCTCCTGTTCAGAAGGCATGGACAGAAACAAGAAGATGTCAGAGATATATTAAAGAATAGGATTTTAATACACTGAAATCTCATATTTGTGGTCTCTAGTCATGTGGGGAGGAGAAGCTGGACGAGCATGATGGTCAGACCTACGCACAAGGGCAGTGTGTGCCTTCACTCCCCTGAATTCTTCAGTAGCAAGGAACATTTCCAAGGATGAGTTCAAAACCCTAATTGAGAGCAGACCACTGAGGTGATGATGGATGGCCATGTTAATTGGTGGGAAGCTAGCGTTAAGACTAGCTTATCTGCACGTGGACGCTCAGCCTGCCTGCTGCTAACATAGGTTAGGAGGGTGCTGACGGAGGTTAGAAAGTAACCAATGATAGGGGACCGCATGATCAAGGGTCCTATAGTTGTGTAGCTAATTAGACGTTGTATATTTAGTGACGTTCATAGTGACATATTTTCAGGGAAGGGCTTAGTTGCCCCACCTGATGTTAAGAAGCTTATCACCTAGATAGGGAACATAGTTATAATAAAACAGGTGAACTACATCAATGTGAGGACATTGCTGATTGTGTCATTGTGGAGTTTCTTTACATTTGTGGCAGTCACAAAGTGGTGCATGGCTTGGGCCTGGAAAATTACATGAAATAAATTGTCAATCAATGCCTGGTGATCCACTCTCCCATCCCTTGCATCACCTCTGATGCTGCTGCTGTGGCCCCTACCCCAGGCACTTCGTCATCATCAACTGGGGATGGAATATCCATCTCAGGGGGGGTAGGTATACATTCCTCCTTATGTAAATGGTGTGTTGCATGACACACACAAGCACTATTCTTCCTACTTTCTCTGGAGCGTTCATAAGGGCTCTGCCTGTATGATCTAGGCAGTGAAAACATGCCTTCAGTAGTCCAAAGGTGCGCTCTAAGCTCATGCGGGTCCTGCTGTGTGCGTGGTTGTAGGCTATGTTGTGCAGTGCTTGTGGATCACGCACAGGGGTCATTAGTAAAGCCACCTGCGGGTATCCATAGTCAGCTGCATGGGGAGAGGTACAGACATTAGTGGAGGTGGACTTACACAGTATCATGGCAATGGTCATCATGTGCATGCATATGGGGCTCCATCCCATGGCATGTGCCCGTACAATGTCTTTGCATGCTGTGTCACTGGTATCATGCACTGTTTTGGCATCACATGCACACTGTTACGTTGCAGCAGATGTTTTGTGATGTGTCTGTCAGTGACATGTGTACCTGGTGGCTGTCTTGTGGCTGTATATTGTTCTTGTGCATGTGGCTAGCTGGGATGCCTATCGGCCTTCCCTACTCTTCGGGGGGCAGTGGGTAGGCATTGCGGGGTGGGTGTACATGGGTACATGGGTGTGGCACTAGCAGTGCTGCTGTTGTGTGCTTCAATGTGGCACTTTGTTATAGCTTTAGATTATGCATGATGCATTGTGGTACCTATATTCATGTGTGTGGTATGAATTGGTGCTGTGTTCTTCTGCATTTCCATCCAGGTATGTTCAACATCTGCCTGCTCTCTGGACTGTTTTCTGTCATTTGTACAGGAGCTGGCTGGGTACTGGTTTTTCATGTACTTGCCATGCCATGCTTTGCATCATTATTCACCCCCCACACCCAATTTGGTCAGGTCCTTCACGGTGCGTATGTGCTGGCAGTTTTACTAACCCACTATGCAGGTCCACTGTGCTCTGTGCCTCTCCATGTATCTTGGCAGTGTGTTGTTCCATAGGAACATGGAGTCATGGCTGGAACCTGGCTAGTGGGTACAGCAGTGGGTGAGGATGAGGTTGGGGTCGCAGGTCACTTGCACATTGATGCAGTGGTAGTACTTGGGATTTTGGTACACTGCTTCATGGGCCTGGGGGGACACCAACACAACATGGGTGCAGTCCAGAATGCAATCACATTAGGCAATTGGACTATGGCATAGAACTTTGCCTTCATGGCATTCACCTGGGCTGGGGTGGTGGGCAGTGCGATGTGGTGTTACCCATGCCGCAGGAGGGCATCCAGCAACTGGGCAAGAAGTGCACAGAATGAGGGCTGCGCCACACCTTGCATCATGGCCACAGAGTGCTGGAAGGTGCCAGTACCTAGGAATTGTAATACTGACATGAGCTTGAGCAGTGGGGGCACAGCTGTACGGATGTTTATCCTGCTCCCTATGTCCTCATGAATTGTATTGAGCAGCTCATTAATGGTCTCCCTTTTGAGGCGGTACAGGGTCACCAACTGGGTGTCAGTGAGGGCCCACGGTGAGGGCCTGACCCTGGAGATGGGTGCACGACTTGCTTGGCCTCTTCTCCTCCTCCTCCCCCTGTGCCCCCTGTCCTCCCTGTGCCCTGGCCTGGTTGTCCTGCATCTCTACTTCCATGCGCAGCATGAGCAGCTGCCTGTCCCAGCTCACAGTGGCTAGTGACAGCATGGTGTTGGAATCAGTGTTTGGGGTAGGCATGTGCCTTTTCTAGTCCTCTGGGGTGGATCAAGCTCCCCTGTGGATGCAGTTCAGGCACCTGTGATCATTTATCCCCATATGGAAGCTGAAGGTAACTGTGCTGCTTTTTCGGCAGTATTAGCAGCGGTTTTTTACTCTAATACCTCCGTGCATGGACTTGTGATGCAGCTGGGTTTGGGCCTCATGTGGCCGGCTGTAATTGCACAAGCTGGTTTTACAGTCAGAAGTATTTGCGCTGGCTCCTGATCCAGCGGAGCAGTATTGGCGGTGCTAATTCCGTTGCCGCCACTTTTAATGGTTACCGCTGCGCTTGTGATGAGGCCCTTTGTGGTGAAAACTACTTCTAGGTTTTCTCATCCTAAGCTTCTACATGAGGCTTAGCATGGGGAGACTGGATTGGCAAACAAGAGTTGATTTGGCAGAGAAGAAGATGGCCCCACATTTCCTTCAGAGATGCACCACAAAAATAAGTGACGAGAACTAGGGTAAGGTGGACAAGTGCAGCGCTATAAGGCAGGTAAGGGCGTACAAGATGGACCATCCGTCCCATTCAGCACAATCCCCCTAAAGGACATATCTTTCCAGCTGCTAGAAGCCTGGCTTTCTGGAGGTAACTGTGCCAGCAAGATCCTTTAGTAAAATAACAAGCCTTGCGTTAGTGAGGGTGAAAACCAAAATAAATCACATGTAAGCACATATAACAAAAAAAGCTCTTCCAAATGCAAATGATTGTGGGGAGCCCCAGCCCCAAACACAAGGGGAAGCCAGGTGGTAGCTGCATATGACAGCAGACATCTCACACAACACTCGAGGTTTCCCGCCAGGCATTATTTCCAGAGTCTCTCTTTGTTAAATTAATTTGCATTCTCTGTTGACCCACAAGTCTCTCTGATGCTGAGCATAAATCTTTTAGTGGGGATTGAGTAATAACGTCGGTTATCTTGGAAACCTTGCTCACACTCAGCCCTCCCCCACATGGGTGCTTGTGAAGTGGCACACTTTCTCTGACCCTTGCAGTCTGAAAGGACCTGCTCTGCCTCTGAACCTGTCACGCCCCTCTGACACCCAAAGCATATTGGATTAATAGATTGTCATGTTGCGTAGACTGATAAGGGAAAACCACAGCATTAACACACAACACGCTTTGCGTGAACGGAGGAGGCTGGACGCTGGAATGATTCTCATGAGTGTAATTGAGCCACGGGATTGCCCAGAACACAAAGAAACGTGACAACAGCACTATATATATATATATATATATATATATATTTTACAACACGCTTAAACATGCTTAATACCAGAGACCAGTTGCTAAGCATAAAATGGATTTGAAACTGTGCTGCTATTTTGCTTTTCTTCCACGACAAACGTGTTGCCCCTGAGCTATCCTTCCTGCCTAGAACAGATGGAAGAAAAGTCAGATGGATCTTCTGGTCAGCAGGAAGGTCTAAAGAATTCGAACAATAAAATTGATTTGTTACTGAGGCAATAAGCCTTGAGACGGCGGCCCATTAGCGCCCATGGTAATGGCCCTGGGGCCCATAGTTACAGACCCAAGCAAGAGCCTTAATGAAGGCCCCAGGGGCATTACCATGGCGGTAAAGGCCTTTCATCAAGGGGTTTATTGCCATTAGTCCACCGGCCCCTTAGACTGGGGTACTAATGTTTTTTTTTTCCTGACTGCAAGAAGCGTTGAAGTTGAGTTGTGCCTGGATTTTCCATATCCCTGTTGGGTTTGTTTGTAATAAACCACAGTTTGAACTTGCCGTTAACTGAGTCCTCCATTTATCCCGAGGAAGTTGTTGGAATTCCAAGTGTCCGCAAACTCCTAGTGGCCCTCTAGCATACCTGGGAGTTTGTCCCAACAATGTAAACTCCAAGCCAATATTTATTTGGCTCCTTGCGACTTCTCCATTTACTTCATAGATTGCCGAGAAATGGGATACCTGTAACCTGTCCTCCACACTTGTTAAATTGCTCTTTGGCTGGAATGTATGCATGGGTCTTTTTGCCACCATCCCCCTGAATTTGCTGGAGCTTTTATTTGCAGCAGCCTTCAACAGTTCATCCCATGCCCTTTGCTCTATCTTGGCTTTTCTTACTCTTTGTATTTCCTTGTACTTAGCTATTTATTTAATAATATCGACTCTTACCGCCTCTGGATTTTTCAAGACCATTAGGGTTTCTTTATCCCTTCTACATGCCTCATTGAACAGAGAAAGAAGTACTCATTGGTGGTTGCCCGTGATAGTTTTTAAAAGTAAACTAACCAAGATTGTCAGAGGGGCGCCAGCCATTAATAGAGCATAATCCCCGTTCAACAATCCAAGTAACACAAAAAGTCACTAGCCAGACTCCAAAAGGTGCTAAACATGTCCGACTGAATACCTGTGACCTCAGAACCACTGAATTCATCACTCCCATGAAATGGGTCCTCCGAATCCACCTATGGACCCCATTGATGCATACATCAATCAAACACACATGAAACTGCACTTTTATTGCATGTTGCCATGCATCTCTAACTTACATCATAAATGGTATATGCACCTCTGACTCTGTAAGTAATCTATGTTAACACATCCTGGAACCTACGTTCAGCATTTCTGATCAAAGCACTCATGATTCTTTTTTGAAAATCTGAACATGAGGGACCATTACTGCAGTAGGCCCCATGACCTGCCCGAAGAACAATTCGGCATACACTGCCCCTAAGTATGTGAAGCTGGTGTGCCAATGTGCCATACTACTGGTGGTGCATGGCGCTCTCAGCTCTGGGAGAGAGTGGCTAAGTTGGGTGTCTGCAACCTTTGGCTTTCCAGATGTTTTGCAGTTTGACTCCTATCATCCCTAGCCACCACAGTCAATAGCAATGTATCATGGCTATTGTAGTCCAAATCATCTAGAGAGCCAAAGGTCGCAGACCCTTGGGTTAGCTGATCCTCACCATAGATCCTCCATTATATGCACATCCTCTGTAGTCTCTACATATAACGTAAAATACATGCCAAAAAGATACAAATTAAGTAATGTTTAAGAAAACATGTACACAACAGTTATACTACACCCCTACAACACTGTACTAAATGGGAGTTGCGCACTCAAACAAATGCTGGAGGGAGTGTGGATCCCTAGGCACAATGGGCCACTTACTATGGCACTGCTCCAAACTCTCTCAATACTGGAGGGGAGTCCACAGACAGATTGAGGGCATCAACAGGGCCACAGTCGCATTCACACCTGCGGTGATGCTGCTGGGGACAGAGGCAGACAAATGGCACGAAGACCATTTAACCCGCAGAATCACAGGGATACTGCTATTCACGGCTAGGGAATGACTGACCACCCATTGGAAGCCTAAGACCCTCCCTCACACTCCGAACGTACAGAGCTACTAGCGAAATCTTGCAGACTAGAACTAGCGGCTATGGCTAGAAGACAAACATACAACCCCACTAGGGTGGCAAGATTCCGGGCACTCATAGACCAGTACACTTAAGATAGGAGGGTATGATTGATTAATAATAATAATAATAATAATAATAATAATAATAATAATAATATTATAAAAATGAAAAAGAGTTTTTAAAAAAAGAAAACGTGTACTTTCCTTACATTTGAGAAACATTGGGCCTCATTACGAGTTTGCCGGTACAGTAACAACGGTACCAGTAAGCTTGCCGGTACCGTTGTTACCGTACCAGCAAATTACAAGTTCTGCTCGTGGGTGCCTGTGCAGCCACCAGGTCTGACCTGGTGGCCGTACCGGCACCCGCGAGCAGAACATGACGGTAGCACCGGTACCGTTATTAATGCTACTGGTGCTACCACCCTCCCCATTCCCATTGAGCCCTATGAAGCTCAAATGGGAATGGGGAAACATTTTTTCTGGCGCCCAGAAAAGGGCAATTACCGGGTCCAGCAAGGTCGTAATGACCCGGTAATTGCCCTTTTCCGGGCGCTGAAAAATAAGGAATACCAGCGGCAGCCGTGCCTGTAATACGGCACGGCTACAGCCAGCCTTGTAATGAAGCCCATTGTCTTACAATAAATGATTTCGACCCCCGACATGGGATGCCCGTCGTCAATTAGCTCTTTTCTGTCTGATGGCCCTACCAATAGGGTCAAGGAGACGAAGTCTATTTCTCACTCTCCATCTTTGAATTCTTAGTCCCCTGCTCCTTAGACTTACACATATATAGCTTTCGCCAGAATTAGGTGTTGAACTTAAAATGTTTATAATGTTCTGATCAAGGTTTGCATCTTTGATATCTGTAAATCTAGACAAGCCCAGTTTGACTCTTCTCCTGTAAAGCGTAGATGGACTTATATTTAAACAAGCTGCTATTGATGTCCAGGAAAATCCAATCTCCCATAGGTATTCAATATTTACTTTAGAAACAATAAACCTGCAGAATGAGAATTTAAAAGAGTTGCTCAGTATTCTGTCGCACAACTATAAGAAAGAAAAACATATAAAACGTAACTCACCTTGGTCTTCCTACACCTTGAATTGTGGTGGGCATACAAAACGTGATTGAAGGAATGTTTGATTAAATGGTAATCTTGCTTTCAATATTTGTAATAGAAACATATGTACTTTTACAGAGTTCTTCCAAAATAAAGGTTCCTATGGAGCCCAGTGTTTCAGAAAGATTGCAGACTGTTAAAATAGCAAGTCATATTTCCAAATGACTTTCAAGTTTTCTCTGCAGATGTTCGAAAAGGTTAATATCAACAGACAACAAAGCTTGAAGCATGATTTTAAAGAAATTAGATAATACAAAAGCTCATCAGAGGTTGCATCAACGCAAAAACACAGATTAAAAAATAGCATAATATAACCTCTGTAAACACTTCTTAAAGCCATGCTTAACGAGGGCTCTAAATGCAATGAATGAGCAAGCTTTAAAGTTTATTTTTCCTGTTTCCTTTGAACTGCAATTTCATTGATTTAAAAGTATCACATGCTTTTCAATGCAATAATTTTTGTAAGCTATAATGTTAAAATCACTTCAACGTGTGTCATATTCATTTCAATGGATGTCATATTCATTCCAATCCATTACCTACTCATTTCAATGCATGTCTTATACATTTAACTGCATGTTGTATTCATTTCAATCCATGTGTTATTTATTTGGATGCATGTTACATCCATTTCAATGCATGTCCTATTCACTTCAACGTGTGTCACATTAATTTTAATGGGTGTCACATTCATTTCAATGCATGCTCTATTCATTTCAAAACATGTCTTATTCATTCATTTGCATGTTATATTCACTTCAATGTTTGTGATAATCATTTCAATGGGTGTCATATTCATTCCATTGCATGACCTATTCCCTTCAACATGTCATATTCATTTCAATGGGTGTCATATTCATTCCAATCCATTACCTACTCATTTCAATGCATGTCTTATACATTTAACTGCATGTTGTATTCATTTCAATCCATGTGTTATTTATTTGGATGCATGTTACATCCATTTCAATGCATGTCCTATTCACTTCAACGTGTGTCACATTAATTTTAATGGGTGTCACATTCATTTCAATGCATGCTCTATTCATTTCAAAACATGTCTTATTCATTCATTTGCATGTTATATTCACTTCAATGTTTGTGATAATCATTTCAATGGGTGTCATATTCATTCCATTGCATGACCTATTCCCTTCAACATGTCATATTCATTTCAATGGGTGTCATATTAATTTCAAAGCATGTCTTATTAATTCCAATGCATGTTATATTAATTTAATGCATGTTATACTCACTTCAACGTGTGTCATATTTATTTCAATGGGTGTCATATTTTTTTCAATGCATGTCCTATTCATTTTAATGCATGGCTTATTAATTGCAGTCCATGTTATATTCATTTGAATGTGTGTCATATTAATTCATTAATAGGTGGAGTTTATAGAGAAGGAAGATGATAATCCAATGCATGGTATAGTCATTCCAATGCATGTTATATACACTTCAATGTGTGTCATATTCATTTCAATGGGTGTCACATTCATTCCATTGCATGACCTATTCACTTCAACCTTTGTCATATTCATTTCAATGGGACTCATATTCATTTCAATGCATGTCCTATTCATTTCACTGCATGTCTTATTCATTACAATGCATGTTATATACACTTCAATGGTTGTCATATTCATTTCAATGGGTGTCATATTCATTCCAATGCATGTAATATTCACTTCAACGTGTGTCATATTCATTTCAATAGGTGTCATATTCATTCCAGTGCATGTTATATTCACTTCAACGTGTCATATTCAGTTCAATGGGTGTCATATTCATTACATTGCATGTCCTATTCACTTCAACATGTGTCATATTCATTTCAATAGGTGTCATATTCATTCCAGTGCATGTTATATTCACTTCAACGTGTCATATTCAGTTCAATGGGTGTCATATTCATTACATTGCATGTCCTATTCACTTCAACGTGTGTCATATTCATTTCAATGAGTGTCATATTCATTCCATTGCATGTCCTATTCACTTCAACGTGTGTCATATTCATTTCAATGAGTGTCATATTCATTCCATTGCATGTCATATTCACTTCAACGTGTGTCATATTCACTTCAATGGGTGTCATATTCATTTCAATGTGTGCCCTATTCATTTCAATGCATGTCTTATTCATTGAATTTCAGTGTATGTCATACTCATTTCAATACATGTTATACTCATTTCGATACGTACTATAGTCATCTCAGTGTATGCCTTACTCATTTCACTGCATGTTGTATTCATTTCAATTTGTCACATTCACAAAGGTGTAATTTGGACTGGAACGGCTTCCCATAGTGGTTATCAGATGGCAATTTGGTGAGATTTGGGGATGGAAACCTAAGGCAGGCAGCGAAGGTGAAGGTATCGGCTCGGCCTCGGGTGGGCCTTGCAGGGTTATGTGTATTGTGTTGTGTGGCCTCTTGGAACCTGATACGATCTCTCCTTCTGTTTGTGCGTCTGTAAGTAATTATGTCTTAACGTTATTTTACTCCAAGCGTAGTGTCTGTTTCAAAAGACTCCAAAACTCCAAATTACCTAGGGCACAGAGCCGTCTCTCACCCCACCCCCACCTCCACCATTCCTGAGAGCCTGGACTGACCTACTTGTACTGTGCTGTGACTCCTCAGCGGCATTGGTGCACCCTGTTTGCATGCACTCATTTGCACAGCTGGATTAGCTTTTGGGGTTCACCTTCATTTAAATTACATTATGATATGATATGATATGGCATTTATAACGTGCCTATAGATAAGTGTTTCAAGGCGCGATGAGGCAGAGGAAGGGGAACAGGGGAAGACAGACAACGATCTTACTAAGCACAGTTCATTCAGATCGTACAACAATATACCACCTGGAGTAAAATGCAGGAAACTGCTTTCAAGGTCTTGGGTAAAAGGGCTGGAATTTATTTGCCAACTCTAAGTGGCCCATTTTCTGTGCCACTGCCTTCGGGGGGGTGACACATTTTTGCATTGCATAACGTGCCTTAATGCCCAGACTTCAAAGCGCTCTCTGCATACAGGAGAGATGCTTAATTGGATCATATGTCGCCATAGCACCTTACTGTATGCATGTTTTAGTCAGTTGGCATAACCGTAAACATCTATGCAGTCAGGCCTCCAAAATTAAACTGCTGCCTGTGTACTGCTGGTGGCCTGGCATTAGTTAGGTTGTTTTGTGTGCTACCTACCAAACTCACTATAAATTATACGGCTTTTAACCAATGTTTATCACATATTTTATGGAAAAATAACTATTTCAAACCATTGTTTGTGTGACCCACCAAAACTCTCAAGTACAGGCTGGGGATCTGTGCTAATTTCCACTAATTTGGGGGTAATGTTAACCGTCCCCTTCAGTGAAAAAATGATCACATTGAAGTAATTCATTGTGAGGTAAAACCTGAAAAGAGCAGCATAGCAAAATGTCCCAACATTGGGCACTTGTGAGTTGTGAATGTTACAATCCTCCTCCTGGAACATTAAGCCAACCACTGTTGTATTAGAGTGAAGATAGGGAGGAATGGCATATGAGGGGAGGGGCAGTATGTAGGTGCTGTGCGGTAGGTTATGTGCCCACTAGCGGCCATGCTAATCCCTATGGCCATTCCTGCTCCTCCCCACCCAAAACACCTCTTCATGGGAAACATTTGAGGTAGCTTTAACAAGTCTTATCATCAAACTATGTACTCAAGTGCCCACCAGTGTTATTTCAAAGCAGTCTTCCAAGAGTTAATGGTTCAATTGGAGTTGTAAATGTGCTACTTGTGTCATACAACATGTCTTACCAGGCCTGCCTTCAGCCACTCAAGTTCTAAGCTCTCTCTATGTCCTTCACTGAAATCCTGTTAAAACCAAGCATTGGCAAAGACAACAGGTTTGGCTTGTATCCAGGTATTAAGCTTTTGCCAGGCACTGCTATTAGATGCCCAGGTAACTCGCACCATTTTGCTCTTGGTACTATCAATGACCAGTAAATACCATTATTGCTGTGCCTGGCAAGTGCTTTCCCATGCCCACACAAAAGCCCCAACTTTTGGCATTTGTGTCCATATTGTGAACTTCACAGTGCATCATGACCTGGGTCCTGCTTCCGGGGGCTTAGTCCCTTAACATTAAACAGCCCCACCTGCTATGATACAAAAATAAGGCTGGAATAAACATTTCTTCAGCAGAGAAATATGGCTTTGCGTTAGTCGATTTGTAGTCATAATAATAAACCATATCTGGGTTCTTCGTACATAAACTAAAATGGGCATTACTCACTTGTTTGTGGCGCCCACTGGCCAAGTGCAAAAAATAAAGGGACCTCACCAACTTGTTTGCCCCGGGCCTCACATCACCCTGTTTATTTATTTATTTATTTTAATATTTAAATTGTGCCGGTAGCTTGCGAGCCTCGGGGCGCAGAAACAAGGACACGACAGCAGACAGACGGTGATTAGACAGAGCGGATGGGACAATCACATAGATTTAAACTGACTGAGGTTTGGGCAGTGAGGCAGTTTATTTGAAGATGTGGGGTTTTACCCGTTTGCGAAAGTGCGAATAGTTGGTTTCCAGTCTAAGATGGTCGGGTAGGTTGTTCCAAAGGTTGGCTGCAAGGGTCGGAAAGGCTCTGCCTAAGCCACTTTTGGGTTTGTGTGGTGCCGTTGCGATTTTACCAAGTTGGGATGATCTCAGTGTTCTATTAGGAACGTATGGTTTGATCCTTGTTTTTAAGTAGGTTGGTGCCTTTCTGTAGATACATCTGTGAACGATGGTTAAGGTCTTGAAATTCACCCTGTCTTCGATTTTCAGCCAATGAAGCTCCCTTCTGGAGTTGCTGATAGGATCTGTTCTAGTTTTGAGCTTGACAATTCTTACCGCGTTGTTCTGTACAATTTGGTGGGCTTTGTAGGCATTGCTTGGAGGCACCCAGGACTAAGGCGTTGCCCTAGTCGAGGCGCGACAAGGTGGTGGCTCTTGCTATGGTCGCAGAGTTTTCCTCAGATATGAAGGGTCTGATGGCTTTTATTAGACGGAGGTGGTAAGCACAGTTTTTTTGATGATTTTTTTTGATGAACTGTACTTGTGCATCCGCCCCGAAGGATGCTTCCAGCAGCATACCAAGGGTTTTAACCTTGCTTAGGACTGGTACGGGGGTATCTTTAATGTGGAAGGATGTATAGGATGAGGATAGCTTAGCACGAGCAGAGGATGAGCCGAAAATCATGAGTTCCGTTTTTTTCCATTTAGGCACATCCAATTGGAGTCCATCCATTGCTCCACGTGGTTGTATATCGTGGTAAGTTGCTCGCTATCTTTCTGTGACAGCCCTGAACATGCCCAAAGGGAGACACTGAATCCTAAGTAAAGTCTTATTGCAAAATTCGTTCATCTTGAGAAAATGAATTGCATCACGCAAGAGGTTGAGAAATGAAAGACGTGGAAGAAAATGTGTGGGACGTTGGCATTAATAGAGCGCTGGCAGGTCTGAGTAATAAGGCACGCGGGGTGCTGTCAAAATCAAGCCTCACAGACTGTGATAAAAAAAAAGAAACCTCTTCTGCAGGTTTAGGGAACAGAGGCTTCCAAAGCGCTCATAGGTCTATTCGCTACATGTGATTGTTGACAGAACAATGCAGCATACATTGTGCCTAAAGACTAAGGGCGTCTCTGAAGGGGCCCATTGTCTTGAAAGTACAGCTGTATAATCAGAGCGAGGCACGTTTGCCGCTGCCTGAGATTTGCAGGTGAGGAAACCACTGGGGAGATGGGCACGAGTCGTCTGGACTTATCTCCTCAAATTAAATATGTTAGCCTATGCGACAAAATACGCGGTTACTGCTATGTAGATGGTGTTCTCAAAGTGAGGATCTTGAGAAACACTCAGCAGCGCGTTTATGGAACCACGCGATTATCTAATGCTGGAGTGAACTCATAGGTGCTGCGAGAAACTGCGCATGCGTGTGGAATGAAGTCGGGCCCATGAAGAAGGAAGAGCCCAAGGCTTTAGTCTTACCACAGCCAATTATGCTCATGTGAGAACGTGGCGCCCACTCGAGCTGCTCCGTTGCAGCGTGCAACAAAGGCAGGGTGGGGCCAGAGTGGGCAAGGCCCTGGCAAAATCTGGAAATGCCCACTCAGCAGTGCTGTGTGCGCATTTACAGATGTTAATAGCACTGCAGTGGGGCCAACTACATTACCTTCAGACCCCACTTGTAAGACAATCCTAGCCACACCTCTGGCATGCACTCTTCCTTTTCGGCCATGCACTTACCCTCCCTCTCGCGCATTTGTTGGCTTTTTGCACGTGGAACCCACGTTGCTATAATTGCACAGTGATGGGTTACTACCACTGGAAGGCAAGTTGTAACACACGAATACTACACCATCTCCTTCAGTTTATTCATTTTAGTAAGTGACAAAATGTCCACATCAGACGGAGGCTCGGGGTCAAAAACCCGCAAACAAAAGACAGATTTTGCTAAAGGGAAGCCACGAAGCATGCTCCCTGGCAATGTTGTCCTTTTGACTCTCGTCGCTTTCCCCCCTCTCAATTTCGAACTAATTCTTTGGTGGGAGACTCCCGTCAAAAGCACGTGAGTTGAGATAAATAATATATATATATATATATATATATTCAATGAAAAAACTTTGTTAAAGGGACGTTATGGTTCCAAATAAAACCGAAAAACCCTTGAAATTTGCCAGTTATGGTAAGTTTGCAACCATAACTCGCGCCACCACTGTGCACTGCTAAGAATTACACCCACGACATCAAAGATGACATCACAAATGTAATTGACGACATCACTGATGATATCACATGTCTGGCTCACTCTTTTTGGATTGAATTTCATAGGTTTTTATTAGTGCAACTTAACCATAACGTCCCTTTAACAATGTTTTTTCATTGAATTTCATAGGTTTTTATTAGTGCAACTTAACCATAACGTCCCAGTAACACATTTTCATTTTACGGAATTTCATAGGTTTTTATTAGTGCAACATCACCATAACATCCTTTTCAATAGATGAAGATCACTAGCATCTTAGGTCCTCAAAGTGGGAACACCGGGTGGTAAAAAAAAGATTTGTCTTCCCAAGAAACATCTTTTACCAAGATGGCCACCATGGAAAGAGAAGGCGGGGTGTATAAAGAGAACACAACAGGGCATGAGCAGTGGGTGGGGGAACAGGGAAAACACGGGGCATGAGCGGGGGGTGGGGTGTAACATGAGGGAGACACGTGGCATGAGCGGGGGGTGGGTTCAACACGAGGGAGACACGGGGCATGAGCGGGGGGGTGAGGGGAACAGGGCAGACATGGGACATGAGCGGGGGGTGGGGGGCAACACGAGGGAGACACGGGGCATGAGCGGGGGGTGGGGGCAACACGAGGGAGACTCGGGGCATGAGCGGGGGGTGGGGGAACAGGGCAGACATGGGGCATGAGAGGGGGTGGGGGGCAACAGGAGGGAGACATGGGGCATGAGCAGGGGGGCTGGGGGGAACAGCTGAGACACAGGGCATGAGCAGGGGATGGGGGGAGCAGGGGAGACACGGGGCATGAGTGGGGTGTGGGGGATCATGAGGGAGACATGGGGCATGAGAGGAGGGGCAGGAGTGAGACAAGGGGCATGAGCAGGGGATGGGGGAACAAGGGAGACACGGGTCATGAGCGAGGGGGTGAGGGGAACAGAGGAGACATGAGCGGGGGTGGGGGGGAACAGGGCAGACACGGGGCATGAGCGGGGGTGGGGGGAACGGGAGGGAGACACGGGGCATGAGCGGGGTGTGGGGGAAAAAGAGGAGACATTAGCAGGGGTGAGGGGGGAACAGAGGAGACACGGGCATGAGCGGGGGGTGGGGGCAACAGGAGGGAGACACGGGGCATGAGCGGGGGGTGGGTGGCAAACGAGGGAGACATGGGGCATGAGTGGGGGTGGGGGACAATACGAGGGAGACACGGGGCATGAGTGGGAGTGGGGGGCAACACGAGGGAGACACCGGGCATGAGCGGGCCGTGGGGGGCAACACGAGGGAGACACGGGGCATGAGCAGGGGGTGGGGGCAACACGAGGGAGACACGGGGCAGGAACGGGGAGGCTGGGGGGAACAGGGGAGACACGGGGCATGAGCGGGGGGTGGGGGGAATCGTGAGGGAGACACGGGGCATGAGAGGGGGTGGGGGGAACAGGAGGGAGACGAGGGGCATGAGCGTGGGGTGGAGGGCAACACGAGGGATACACGGGGCATGAGCAGGGGGTGGGGGGCAACACGAGGGAGACACGGGGCATGAGTAGGGGGTGGGGGACAACACGAGGTAGACACAGGGCATGAGCGGGGGGTGGGGGACAACACGAGGGAGACACGGGGCATGAGCGGGGGGTGGGGGCAACACGAGGGAGACACGGGGCATGAGCAGGGGGTGGGGGCAACACGAGGGAGACACGGGGCATGAACCGGGAGGCTGGGGGGAACAGGGGAGACACGGGGCATGAGCGGGGGGTGGGGAGGGAACAGGGGTGACACGGGGCATGAGTGGGGGTGGGGGGAATCGTGAGGGAGACACGGGGCTTGAGAGGGGGTGGGGGGAACAGGGGAGAAACGGGGCATGAGCGGGGAGTGGGGGGAACACGGGAGACACAGGGCATGAGCGGGGGGTAGGGGGGAACAGGGGAGACAAGGGGCATGTACGGGGGTGGGGGGACCAGGGGAGACACGGGACATGAGCGGGGGGTGAGGGGAACAGGGCAGACACAGAGCATGAGCCGGGGTTGGTAGGTACAGGAGGGAGACACGGGGCATGATGGGGGTGTGGGGGTTAACACGAGGGAGACACGGGGCATGAGCGGGGGGTGGGGGGCAACAAGAGGGAGACACGGTGTATGATCGGGGGTGGGGGGCAACATGAGGGAGACACGGGGCATGAGCGGGGGGTGGGGGCAACACGAGGGAGACACGGGACATGAGCGGGGAGTGGGGGCAACACGAGGGACGCATGGGGCATGAGCGGGGGTGGGGGGAACAGGGCAGACATGGGGTATGAGCGGGGGGTGGGGGGCAACAGGAGGGAGACACGGGGCATGAGCAGGGGGGCTGGGGGGAACAGGGGAGACAAGGGGCATGAGCGGGGGGTCGGGGGTGAACAGGGGAGACATGAGTGGGGGCGGGGGGATCGTGAGGGAGAAATGGGGCATGAGAGGGGGTTGAGGGGGACAGGAGGGAGACACGGGGCATGAGTGGGGGGTGGGGGCAACAAGGGAGACACAGGTCATGAGCGGGGGGGTGGGGGAACAAGGCAGACATGGGGCATGAGCAGGGGTGGGAGAACAGAGGAGAGATGAGCGGGGGGTCGAGGGGAACAGGGCAGACACAGGGCATGAGCGGGGGGTGGGGGTACTGGAGGGAGACACGGGGCATGAGCAGGGGGTGGGGGACAACACGAGGGAGACACAGGGCATGAGCGAGGGGTGGGGGCAACACAAGGAAGACACGGGTCATGAGCGGGGCGTGGGGGGCAACACGAGGGAGACACGGGGCATGAGCGGGGGGTGGGGGCAACACGAGGGAGACAGGGGGCATGAGCGGGGGGTGGGGGCAACACGAGGGAGACACGGGGCATGAGCGGGGGGGCAACAGGAGGGAGACACGGGGCATGAGCGTGGGGTGGGGGGTAATACGAGGGAGACACGGGGCATGAGCGGGGGGTGGGTGGAACAGGGGAGACGCGGGGCAAGGGTGGGGGGTGGGGGGAACAGGGGAGACACAGGGCATGAGCGGGTGGTGGGGGGAACAGGGGAGACACGGGGCATGAGCAGGGGGTGGGAGGACCAGGGCAGACACGGGGCATGAGTGGGGGGTGGGGGAACAGGGGAGAAACGGGGCATGAGCGGGTGGTGGGGGGAACAGGGGAGACACGGGCCATGAGCGGGGGTGGGGGGAACAGGGCAGACACGGGGCATGAGCGGGGGGTGGGGGGTAAAGGAGGGAGACACGGGGCATGAGCGGGGGATGGGGCAACACGAGGGAGACACGGGGCATGAACGGGGGGTGCGGGCAACACGAGGAAGACACGGGGCATGAGCGGGGGTGGGAGCACCACGGGGGAGACACGGGGCATGAGCGGGGGGTGGGGGGAACAGGGCAGACATGGGACATGAGCGGGGGTTGGTGAGCAACAGGAGGGAGACACGGGGCATGAGCGGGGGGGCTGGGGGGAAAAGGGGAGACACGGGGCATGAGTGGGGGGTGGGGGGTTTGTGAGGGAGACACAAGGCATGAGCGGGGGGTGGAGGGCCACATGAGGGAGACACGGGGCAGGCATGAGCGGGGGTGGGGGGAACAGGGCACACACAGGGCATGAGCAGGGGGTGGGGGGAACAGGGGAGTCACGAGGCATGAGCGGGGGTTGGGGGCCACACGAGGGAGACACGGGGCATGAGCGGGGGGTGAGGGTAACACGAGGGAGACACAAGGCATGAGCGGGGGGTGAGGGGAACAGGGCACACACAGGGCATAAGCAGGGGGTGAGGGGAACAGGGGAGACACGTGGCATGAGCAGGGGTGGGGGCAACACGAGGGAGACACGGGGCATGAGCAGGGGGTGGGGGCAACATGAGGGAGACACGGGGCATGAACCGGGAGGCTGGGGGGTGGGGAGGGAACAGGGGCGACATGGGGCATGAGTGGGGGTGGGGGGAATCATGAGGGAGACACGGGGCATGAGAGGGGGTGGGGGAACAGGAGGGAGACACTGGGCATGAGCGGGGGGTGGGGGGAACATGAGAGAAACACGGGGCATGAGCAGGGGGTGGTGGGTAACACGAGGGAGACACGGGGCATGAGCGGGTGGTGGGGGTAACAGGGGAGACACGGGGCATGAGCGGGGAGTGGGGGGAACAGGGGAGTCACGGGGCATGAGCGGGGGGTAGGAGGGAACAGGAGAGACACGGGGCATGTACGGGGGTGGGGGGACCAGGGGAGACACAGGGCATGAGCGGGGGGTGAGGGGAACAGGGCAGACACAGGGCATGAGCCGGGGTTGGTAGGTACAGGAGGGAGACAAGGGGCATGATGGGGGTGTGGGGGGCAACACGAGGGAGACACGGTGTATGATCGGGGGTGGGGGGCAACATGAGGGAGACACGGGGCATGAGCGGGGAGTGGGGGAAACACGAGGGTGACACGGGGCATGAGCGGGGAGTGGGGGCAACACGAGGGAGACATGGGGCATGAGCGGGGGTGGGGGGAACAGGGCAGACACGGGGCATGAGCGGGGGTGGGGGGCAACAGGAAGGAGACACGGGGCATGAGCAGGGGGGCTGGGGGGAACAGGGGAGACACGGGGCATGAGCGGGGGGTGGGGGGTGAACAGGGGAGACATGACTGGGGGCTGGGGGGAACAGGGCAGACACAGGGCAAGAGCGGGGGATGGGGGTACTGGAGGGAGACACGGGGCATGAGTGGGGGGTGAGGGGTAACACGA
Source organism: Ambystoma mexicanum (assembly GCF_040938575.1). Lineage (NCBI taxonomy): Eukaryota > Metazoa > Chordata > Amphibia > Caudata > Ambystomatidae > Ambystoma > Ambystoma mexicanum. The sequence goes on from NC_090925.1 coordinate 641,841,791, forward strand.
GGGAGACATCGGTCATGAGCGGGGGGTATGGGACAACACGAGGGAGACACAGGGCATAAGCGAGGGGAGGGGGCAACACAAGGGAGACACGGGGCATGAGAGGGGGTTCAGGGGGACAGGAGGGAGACACGGGGCATGAGCAGGGGGTGGGGGCAACTAGGGAGACATAGGACATGAGCAGGGGGTGGGGGGGAACAAGGCAGACATGGGGCATGAGCAGGGGGTGGGGGGAACGGGAGCGAGACACAGGGCATGAGCGGGGGTTGGGGGGAACAAGGGAGACACGGGTCATGAGCGGGGGTGTGGGGGAACAGAGGAGACATGAGCGGGGGTGGAAGGGAACAGGGCAGACACAGGGCATGAGCGGGGGATTGGGGTACTGGAGGGAGACACGGGGCATGAGCGGGGGTTGGGGTAACACGAAGGAGACATGGGTCATGAGCGGGGGGTAGGGGACAACACGAGGGAGACACAGGGCATGAGCGAGGGGTGGGGGCAACACAAGGGAGACACGGGGCATGAGCGGGGGGTGGGGGGCAACACGAGGGAGACACGGGGCATAGCGGGGGTGGGTGGCAACAGCAGGGAGACACGGGGCATGAGCGGGGGCGGGGGGAACAGGGAAGAAATGGGGCATGAGTGAGGAGTGGGGGGGAACAGGGGAGACACGGGGCATGAGTGGGGGGTGGGGGGCAACACAAGGGAGACACGGGGCATGAGCGGGGGGTGGGGGGCAACACGAGGGAGACACGGGGCATGAGCGGGGGGTGGGTGGCAACAGCAGGGAGACACGGGGCATGAGCGGGGGCGGGGGGAACAGGGAAGAAATGGGGCATGAGTGGGGAGTGGGGGGGAACAGGGGAGACACGGGGCATGAGTGGGGGGTGGGGGGCAACACAAGGGAGACACGGGGCATGAGCGGGGGGTGGGGGTAACACGAGGGCAACACGGGGCATGAGCGGGGGTGGGGGGAACAGGGCACAAACAGGGCATGAGCAGGTGGTGGGGGGAACAGGGGAGACACGGGGCATGAGCGGGTGGTGGGGGGAACAGGGGAGACACGGGGCATGAGTGGGGGTGGGGGGAACAGGGCAGACACGGGGCATGAGTGGGGGGTGGAGGGTACAGGAGGGAGACACGGGGCATGAGCGGGGGGTGTGGGGTAACAGGAGGGAGACACGGGGCATGAGCAGGGGGTGGGGCAACACGAGGGAGACACGGGGCATGAACGAGGGGTGGGGGCAACAGGAGGGAGACACGGGGCATGAGCGGGGGGTGGGGGCAACACGAGGGAGACACGGGGCATGAGCGGGGGTGGGGGCACCACGAGGGAGACACGGGGCATGAGCAGGGGGTGGGGGGAACAGGGCAGACACAGGGCATGAGCGGGGGGTGGTGAGCAACAGGAGGGAGACACGGGGCATGAGCAGGGGGACTGGGGGGAACAGGGGAGACACGGGGCATGAGTGGGGGGTGGGGGGATTGTGAGGGAGGCACGGGGCATGAGCGGGGGGTGGGGGTAACACGAGGGAGACACAAGGCATGAGCGGGGGGTGGGGGGCCACATGAGGGAGACACGGGGCATGAGCGGGGGGTGGGGGGAACAGGGCACACACAGGGCATGAGCAGGGGGTGGGAGGAACAGGGGAGACACGAGGCATGAGCGGGGGGTGGGGGGCCACACGAGGGAGACACTGGGCATGAGCGGGGGGTGAGGGTAACACGAGGGAGACACGAGGCATGAGCGGGGGTAGGGGGCCTCTCGAGGGAGACACGGGGCATGAGCGGGGGGTGGGGGGAACAGGGCACACACAGGGCATGAGCAGGGGGTGGGGGGAACAGGGGAGACACGGGGAATGAGCAGGGGGTTGGGGGAACAGGGGAGACACGGGGCGGGGGTGGGTGGAACAGGGGCGACACGGGGCATGAGCGGGGGGAGGGGGGAACAGGGCAGACACGGGGCATGAGCGGGGGTGTGGGGTACAGGAGGGAGACATGGGGCATGAGCAGGGTTTGGGGGGTAACACGAGGGAGACACGGGGCATGAGCAGGGGGTGGGGCCAACACGAGGGAGACACGGGGCATGAGCGGGGCTGGGGACAACACGAGGGAGACACAGGGCATGAGAGGGGGATGGCGGGAACAGGGCACACATGGGGCATGAGTGGGGGTGGGGGGCAACAGGAAGGAGACACGGGGCATGAGCAGGGGCTGGGCGGAACAGGGGAGACATGGGGCATGAGAGTAGGGTGGGGGAACAGGAGAGACGTTGCATGAGTGGGGGGATCATGGGGGGGACACGGGGCATAAGCGGGGGTGGGGGGAACAGGGCAGACACAGGGCATGAGCGGGGGGTGGTGAGCAACAGGAGGGAGACACGGGGCATGAGTGGGGGGGCTGGGGGGAACAGGGGAGACACAGGGCATGAGTGGGGGGTGGGGGGATTGTGAGGGAGGCACGGGGCATGAGCGGGGGGTGGGGGTAACACGAGGGAGACACAAGGCATGAGCGGGGGGTGGGGGGCCACATGAGGGAGACACGGGGCATGAGCAGGGGGTGGGGGGAACAGGGCACAAACAGGGCATGAGCAGGGGGTGGGAGGAACAGGGGAGACACGAGGCATGAGCGGGGGGTGGGGGCCACACGAGGGAGACACGGGGCATGAGCGGGGGGTGAGGGTAACACGAGGGAGACACGAGGCATGAGCGGGGGGTAGGGTGCCACTCGAGGGAGACACGGGGCATGAGCGGGGGTGGGGGGAACAGGAGAGACGTTGCATGAGTGGGGGGATCGTGAGGGGGACACGGGGCATAAGCGGGGGTGAAGGGAACAGGGCAGACACAGGGCATGAGTGGGGGGTGGTGAGCAACAGGAGGGAGACTCGGGGCATGAGCGGGGGGCTGCGGGGAACAGGGGAGACACAGGGCATGAGTGGGGGGTGGGGGGATTGTGAGGGAGGCACGGGGCATGAGCGGGGGGTATGGGTAACACGAGGGAGACACAAGGCATGAGCGGGGGTGGGGGTCCACATGAGGGAGACACGGGGCATGAGCGGGGGGTGGGGGGAACAGGGCACAAACAGGGCATGAGCAGGGGGTGGGAGGAACAAGGGAGACACGAGGCATGAGCGGGGGGTGGGGGCCACACGAGGGAGACACGGGGCATGAGCGGGGGGTGAGGGTAACACGAGGCAGACACGAGGCATGAGCGGGGGTAGGGGGCCACTCGAGGGAGACACGGTGCATGAGCGGGGGGTGGGGGAACAGGGCACACACAGGGCGGGGGGAACAGGGGAGACACAGGGAATGAGCAGGGGGTTGGGGGAACAGGGGAGACACGGGGCGGGGTGGGTGGAACAGGGGCGACACGGGGCATGAGCGGGGGGAGGGGGGAACAGGGCAGACACGGGGCATGAGCAGGGGTGTGGGGTACAGGAGGGAGACATGGGGCATGAGCAGGGGTTGAGGGGTGACACGAGGGAGACACGGGGCATGAGCACGGGGTGGGGGCAACACGAGGGAGACACAGGGCATGAGCGGGGCTGGGGGCAACACGAGGGAGACACAGGGCATGAGAGGGGGATGGCGGGAACAGGGCACACACGGGGCATGAGTGGGGGTGGGGGGCAACAGGAAGGAGACACGGGGCATGAGCAGGGGGCTGGGCGGAACAGGGGAGACATGGGGCATGAGAGTGGGGTGGGGGGAACAGGAGAGACGTTGCATGAGTGTGGGGATCGTCAGGGGGACACGGGGCATGAGAGGGGTGGAGGGGACACGACGGAGACACAGGCATGAGCGGGGTTGTGGGGTAACACGGGGCAGGAGCGGTGGGTGGGGGAACAGGGCACACAGGGCATGAGCAGGGGTGGGGGAACAGGGGAGATACGGGGCATGAGCGGGGGGTGGGGGGAACAGGGGAGATACGGGGCATGAGCAGGGGGTGGGGGGAACAGTGGAGACACGGGGCATGAGCGGGGGTGGGGGGAACAGGGCAGACATGGGGCATGAGCAGGGGCTGGGGGGTACAGGAGGGAGACACAGGACATGAGCGGGGGATGGGGGGTAACACCAGTGCGACACAGGGCATTAGCGGGGGGTGGGGGGCAACACAAGGGAGACACGGAGCATGAGGGGGGTTGAGGGGAACAGGAGGGAGACACGGGGCATGAGCGGGGGGGTGGGAGGGTAACACGAGGGAGACACGGGGCATGAGCGGGGGGTGGGGGGAACAGGGGGAGGCACGGGACATGAGCGGGGGCAACACGAGGGAGACATGTGGCATGAGCGGGGGATGGGGGAACAGGGCACACACAGGGCATGAGCAGGGGGTGGGGGAAACAGGGGAGACACGGGACATGAGCAGGGGGTGGGGGGAACACAGGAGACATGGGTGATGAGCGGGGGGTGGGGGGAACAGGGGAGACACGGGGCATGAGCGGGGGGTGGGGGGAAAAGGGGAGACACGGGGCATGAGCGGGGAGTGGGGGAACAGGGCAGACACGGGGCATGAGCGTGGGGTGGGGGGTACAGGAGGGAGACACGGGGCATGAGCAGGGGGTGGGGGGTAACACGAGGGAGACACGGGGCATGAGCGGGGGCAACACAAGGGAGACACGGGGCATGAGCGGGGGTGGGGGCAACAGGAGGGAGACACGGGGCATGAGCAGGGGGCTGGGGGAACAGGGGAGACACGGGGCATGAGCGGGGGGTGGGGGAACAGGGCAGACACGGGGCATGAGCAAGGGGTGGGGGGTACAGGAGGGAGACACAGGGCATGAGCAGGGGGTGGGGGGCAACATGAGGGAGACACGGGGCATGGGCGGGGGGTGGGGGCAACACGTGGGAGACACCGGGTATGAGCGGGGGGTGATGGGCAACAGGAGGGAGACACGGGGCATGAGCGGGGGATGGGGCAACACGAGGGAGACACGGGGCATGAACGGGGGGTGCGGGCAACACGAGGAAGACACGGGGCATGAGCGGGGGTGGGAGCACCACGGGGGAGACACGGGGCATGAGCGGGGGGTGGGGGGAACAGGGCAGACATGGGACATGAGCGGGGGTTGGTGAGCAACAGGAGGGAGACACGGGGCATGAGCGGGGGGGCTGGGGGGAAAAGGGGAGACACGGGGCATGAGTGGGGGGTGGGGGGTTTGTGAGGGAGACACAAGGCATGAGCGGGGGGTGGAGGGCCACATGAGGGAGACACGGGGCAGGCATGAGCGGGGGTGGGGGGAACAGGGCACACACAGGGCATGAGCAGGGGGTGGGGGGAACAGGGGAGTCACGAGGCATGAGCGGGGGTTGGGGGCCACACGAGGGAGACACGGGGCATGAGCGGGGGGTGAGGGTAACACGAGGGAGACACAAGGCATGAGCGGGGGGTGGGGGGAACAGGGCACACACAGGGCATAAGCAGGGGGTGAGGGGAACAGGGGAGACACGTGGCATGAGCAGGGGTGGGGGCAACACGAGGGAGACACGGGGCATGAGCAGGGGGTGGGGGCAACATGAGGGAGACACGGGGCATGAACCGGGAGGCTGGGGGGTGGGGAGGGAACAGGGGCGACATGGGGCATGAGTGGGGGTGGGGGGAATCATGAGGGAGACACGGGGCATGAGAGGGGGTGGGGGAACAGGAGGGAGACACTGGGCATGAGCGGGGGGGTGGGGGGAACATGAGAGAAACACGGGGCATGAGCAGGGGGTGGTGGTAACACGAGGGAGACACGGGGCATGAGCGGGTGGTGGGGGTAACAGGGGAGACACGGGGCATGAGCGGGGAGTGGGGGGAACAGGGGAGTCACGGGGCATGAGCGGGGGGTAGGAGGGAACAGGAGAGACACGGGGCATGTACGGGGGTGGGGGGACCAGGGGAGACACAGGGCATGAGCGGGGGGTGAGGGGAACAGGGCAGACACAGGGCATGAGCCGGGGTTGGTAGGTACAGGAGGGAGACAAGGGGCATGATGGGGGTGTGGGGGGCAACACGAGGGAGACACGGTGTATGATCGGGGGTGGGGGGCAACATGAGGGAGACACGGGGCATGAGCGGGGAGTGGGGGAAACACGAGGTGACACGGGGCATGAGCCGGGGAGTGGGGGCAACACGAGGGAGACATGGGGCATGAGCGGGGGTGGGGGGAACAGGGCAGACACGGGGCATGAGCGGGGTGGGGGGCAACAGGAAGGAGACACGGGGCATGAGCAGGGGGGCTGGGGGGAACAGGGGAGACACGGGGCATGAGCGGGGGGGTGGGGGGTGAACAGGGGAGACATGACTGGGGGCTGGGGGGAACAGGGCAGACACAGGGCAAGAGCGGGGGATGGGGGTACTGGAGGGAGACACGGGGCATGAGTGGGGGGTGAGGGGTAACACGAGGGAGACATCGGTCATGAGCGGGGGGTATGGGACAACACGAGGGAGACACAGGGCATGAGCGAGGGGAGGGGGCAACACAAGGGAGACACGGGGCATGAGAGGGGGTTCAGGGGGACAGGAGGGAGACACGGGGCATGAGCAGGGGCTGGGGGCAACTAGGGAGACATAGGACATGAGCAGGGGGTGGGGGGGAACAAGGCAGACATGGGGCATGAGCAGGGGGTGGGGGGAACGGGAGCGAGACACAGGGCATTAGCGGGGTTGGGGGGGAACAAGGGAGACACGGGTCATGAGCGGGGGTGTGGGGGAACAGAGGAGACATGAGCGGGGGTGGAAGGGAACAGGGCAGACACAGGGCATGAGCGGGGGATTGGGGTACTGGAGGGAGACACGGGGCTGAGCGGGGGTTGGGGGTAACACGAAGGAGACATGGGTCATGAGCGGGGGTAGGGGACAACACGAGGGAGACACGGGGCATGAGCGGGGGGTGGGGGGCAACACGAGGGAGACACGGGGCATAGCGGGGGTGGGTGGCAACAGCAGGGAGACACGGGGCATGAGCGGGGGCGGGGGGAACAGGGAAGAAATGGGGCATGAGTGGGGAGTGGGGGGGAACAGGGGAGACACGGGGCATGAGTGGGGGGTGGGGGGCAACACAAGGGAGACACAGGGCATGAGCGGGGGGTGGGGGGCAACACGAGGGGAGACACGGCATGAGCGGGGGGTGGGTGGCAACAGCAGGGAGACACGGGGCATGAGCGGGGGCGGGGGGAACAGGGAAGAAATGGGGCATGAGTGGGGAGTGGGGGGGAACAGGGGAGACACGGGGCATGAGTGGGGGGTGGGGGGCAACACAAGGGAGACACGGGGCATGAGCGGGGGGTGGGGGTAACACGAGGGCAACACGGGGCATGAGCGGGGTGGGGGGAACAGGGCACAAACAGGGCATGAGCAGGTGGTGGGGGGAACAGGGGAGACACGGGGCATGAGCGGGTGGTGGGGGGAACAGGGGAGACACGGGGCATGAGTGGGGTGGGGGGAACAGGGCAGACACGGGGCATGAGTGGGGGGTGGAGGGTACAGGAGGGAGACACGGGGCATGAGCGGGGGGTGTGGGGTAACAGGAGGGAGACACGGGGCATGAGCAGGGGGTGGGGCAACACGAGGGAGACACGGGGCATGAACGAGGGGTGGGGGCAACAGGAGGGAGACACGGGGCATGAGCGGGGGGTGGGGGCAACACGAGGGAGACACGGGGCATGAGCGGGGGTGGGGGCACCACGAGGGAGACACGGGGCATGAGCAGGGGTGGGGGGAACAGGGCAGACACAGGGCATGAGCGGGGGGTGGTGAGCAACAGGAGGGAGACACGGGGCATGAGCAGGGGGACTGGGGGGAACAGGGGAGACACGGGGCATGAGTGGGGGGTGGGGGATTGTGAGGGAGGCACGGGGCATGAGCGGGGGGTGGGGGTAACACGAGGGAGACACAAGGCATGAGCGGGGGGTGGGGGGCCACATGAGGGAGACACGGGGCATGAGCGGGGGGTGGGGGGAACAGGGCACACACAGGGCATGAGCAGGGGGTGGGAGGAACAGGGGAGACACGAGGCATGAGCGGGGGGTGGGGGGCCACACGAGGGAGACACTGGGCATGAGCGGGGGGTGAGGGTAACACGAGGGAGACACGAGGCATGAGCGGGGGTAGGGGCCTCTCGAGGGAGACACGGGGCATGAGCGGGGGGTGGGGGGAACAGGGCACACACAGGGCATGAGCAGGGGGTGGGGGGAACAGGGGAGACACGGGGAATGAGCAGGGGGTTGGGGGAACAGGGGAGACACGGGGCGGGGGTGGGTGGAACAGGGGCGACACGGGGCATGAGCGGGGGAGGGGGGAACAGGGCAGACACGGGGCATGAGCGGGGGTGTGGGGTACAGGAGGGAGACATGGGGCATGAGCAGGGTTTGGGGGTAACACGAGGGAGACACGGGGCATGAGCAGGGGGTGGGGCCAACACGAGGGAGACACGGGGCATGAGCGGGGCTGGGGACAACACGAGGGAGACACAGGGCATGAGAGGGGGGATGGCGGGAACAGGGCACACATGGGGCATGAGTGGGGGTGGGGGGCAACAGGAAGGAGACACGGGGCATGAGCAGGGGGCTGGGCGGAACAGGGGAGACATGGGGCATGAGAGTAGGGTGGGGAACAGGAGAGACGTTGCATGAGTGGGGGGATCGTGGGGGGACACGGGGCATAAGCGGGGGTGGGGGGAACAGGGCAGACACAGGGCATGAGCGGGGGGTGGTGAGCAACAGGAGGGAGACACGGGGCATGAGTGGGGGGGCTGGGGGAACAGGGGAGACACAGGGCATGAGTGGGGGGTGGGGGGATTGTGAGGGAGGCACGGGGCATGAGCGGGGGGTGGGGGTAACACGAGGGAGACACAAGGCATGAGCGGGGGGTGGGGGGCCACATGAGGGAGACACGGGGCATGAGCAGGGGGTGGGGGGAACAGGGCACAAACAGGGCATGAGCAGGGGGTGGGAGGAACAGGGGAGACACGAGGCATGAGCGGGGGGTGGGGGCCACACGAGGGAGACACGGGGCATGAGCGGGGGGTGAGGGTAACACGAGGGAGACACGAGGCATGAGCGGGGGGTAGGGTGCCACTCGAGGGAGACACGGGGCATGAGCGGGGGTGGGGGGAACAGGAGAGACGTTGCATGAGTGGGGGGATCGTGAGGGGGACACGGGGCATAAGCGGGGGTGAAGGGAACAGGGCAGACACAGGGCATGAGCGGGGGTGGTGAGCAACAGGAGGGAGACTCGGGGCATGAGCGGGGGCTGCGGGGAACAGGGGAGACACAGGGCATGAGTGGGGGTGGGGGGGATTGTGAGGGAGGCACGGGGCATGAGCGGGGGGTATGGGTAACACGAGGGAGACACAAGGCATGAGCGGGGGTGGGGGGCCACATGAGGGAGACACGGGGCATGAGCGGGGGGTGGGGGGAACAGGGCACAAACAGGGCATGAGCAGGGGGTGGGAGGAACAAGGGAGACACGAGGCATGAGCGGGGGCTGGGGGCCACACGAGGGAGACACGGGGCATGAGCGGGGGGTGAGGGTAACACGAGGCAGACACGAGGCATGAGCGGGGTAGGGGGCCACTCGAGGGAGACACGGTGCATGAGCGGGGGGTGGGGGGAAACAGGGCACACACAGGGCGGGGGGAACAGGGGAGACACAGGGAATGAGCAGGGGGTTGGGGGAACAGGGGAGACACGGGGCGGGGTGGGTGGAACAGGGGCGACACGGGGCATGAGCGGGGGGAGGGGGGAACAGGGCAGACACGGGGCATGAGCGGGGGTGTGGGGTACAGGAGGGAGACATGGGGCATGAGCAGGGGTTGAGGGGTGACACGAGGGAGACACGGGGCATGAGCACGGGGTGGGGGCAACACGAGGGAGACACAGGGCATGAGCGGGGCTGGGGGCAACACGAGGGAGACACAGGGCATGAGAGGGGGATGGCGGGAACAGGGCACACACGGGGCATGAGTGGGGGTGGGGGCAACAGGAAGGAGACACGGGGCATGAGCAGGGGGCTGGGCGGAACAGGGGAGACATGGGGCATGAGAGTGGGGTGGGGGGAACAGGAGAGACGTTGCATGAGTGTGGGGATCGTCAGGGGGACACGGGGAATGAGAGGGGTGGAGGGGACACGACGGAGACACAGGGCATGAGCGGGGGTGTGGGGTAACACGGGGCAGGAGCGGGGGGTGGGGGAACAGGGCACACAGGGCATGAGCAGGGGTGGGGGAACAGGGGAGATACGGGGCATGAGCGGGGGGTGGGGGGAACAGGGGAGATACGGGGCATGAGCAGGGGGTGGGGGGAACAGTGGAGACACGGGGCATGAGCGGGGGTGGGGGGAACAGGGCAGACATGGGGCATGAGCAGGGGCTGGGGGGTACAGGAGGGAGACACAGGACATGAGCGGGGGATGGGGGGTAACACCAGTGCGACACAGGGCATGAGCGGGGGGTGGGGGGCAACACAAGGGAGACACGGAGCATGAGGGGGGTTGAGGGGAACAGGAGGGAGACACGGGGCATGAGCGGGGGGGTGGGAGGGTAACACGAGGGGAGACACGGGGCATGAGCGGGGGGGTGGGGGGAACAGGGGAGGCACGGGACATGAGCGGGGGCAACACGAGGGAGACATGTGGCATGAGCGGGGGATGGGGGAACAGGGCACACACAGGGCATGAGCAGGGGGTGGGGGAAACAGGGGAGACACGGGACATGAGCAGGGGGTGGGGGGAACACAGGAGACATGGGTGATGAGCGGGGGGTGGGGGGAACAGGGGAGACACGGGGCATGAGCGGGGGGTGGGGGGAAAAGGGAGACACGGGGCATGAGCGGGGAGTGGGGGAACAGGGCAGACACGGGGCATGAGCGTGGGGTGGGGTGGGTACAGGAGGGAGACACGGGGCATGAGCAGGGGGTGGGGGGTAACACGAGGGAGACACGGGGCATGAGCGGGGGCAACACAAGGGAGACACGGGGCATGAGCGGGGTGGGGGCAACAGGAGGGAGACACGGGGCATGAGCAGGGGGCTGGGGGAACAGGGGAGACACGGGGCATGAGCGGGGGGTGGGGGAACAGGGCAGACACGGGGCATGAGCAAGGGGTGGGGGGTACAGGAGGGAGACACAGGGCATGAGCAGGGGGTGGGGGGCAACATGAGGGAGACACGGGGCATGGGCGGGGGGTGGGGGCAACACGTGGGAGACACCGGGCATGAGCGGGGGGTGATGGGCAACAGGAGGGAGACACGGGGCATGAGCCAAGGGGGCTGGGGGGAACAGGGGAGGCATGGGGCATGAGCGGGGGTGGGGGGGAACAGGGGACACACGGGGCATGAGCGGGGGGCGGGTGGGAACAGGGGAGACACTGGGCATGAGCGGGAGGTGGGGGTAACACGAGGGAGACACGGGGCATGAGTGGGGGGTGGGGGGAACAGGGCAGAGATGGGGCATGAGCGGGGGTGGGGGCAACAAGAGGGAGACACGGGGAATGAACGGGGTAGCTGGAGGGAACAGGGGAGACACGGGGTATGAGCAGGCGGTGGGGAGGAACAGGGGAGACATGGGGCATGAGTGGGGGGTGGAGAGTACAGGAGGGAGACACGGGGCATGAGCGGGGGGTGTGGGGTAACAGGAGGGAGACACGGGGCATGAGCAGGGGGTGGGGCAACACGAGGGCGACACGGGGCATGAACGAGGGGTGGGGGCAACAGGAGGGAGACACGGGGCATGAGCGGGGGGTGGGGGCAACACGAGGGAGACACGGGGCATGAGCGGGGGTGGGGGCACCACGAGGGAGACACGGGGCATGAGCAGGGGGTGGGTGGAACAGGGCAGACACAGGGCATGAGCGGGGGGTGGTGAGCAACAGGAGGGAGACACGGGGCATGAGTGGGGGTGGCTGGGGGGAACAGAGGAGACACGGGGCATGAGTGGGCGGTGGAGGGATTGTGAGGGAGGCACGGGCATGAGTGGGGGGTGGGGGGGATTGTGAGGGAGGCACGGGGCATGAGCGGAGGGTGATGGGCAACAGGAGGGAGACACGGGGCATGAGCCGGGGGGCTGGGGGGAACAGGGGAGGCATGGGGCATGAGCGGGGGTGGGGGGGAACAGGGGAGACACGGGGCATGAGCGGGGGGGTGGGGGGAACAGGGGAGACACTGGGCATGAGCGGGAGGTGGGGGGTAACACGAGGGAGACACGGGGCATGAGTGGGGGGTGGGGGAACAGGGCAGAGATGGGGCATGAGCGGGGGGTGGGGGCAACAAGAGGGAGACACGGGGCATGAGCGGGGTAGCTGGGGGGAACAGGGGAGACACGGGGTATGAGCGGGGGGTGGGGAGGAACAGGGGTGACATGGGGCATGAGCGGGGGTAACACGAGGGAGACATGGGGCATGAGCAGGGGATGGGTGGAACAGGGCACACACAGGGCATGAGCAGGGGGTGGGTGAAACAGGCGAGACACCGGACATGAGCAGGGGGTGGGGGGAACACGGGAGACATGGGTGATGAGCGGGGGGTGGGGGGAACAGGGGAGACACGGGGCATGAGCGGGGGTGGGGGGGTAACACGAGGG